>NC_051228.1:1152500-1195000 GCF_015220715.1 Pygocentrus nattereri
CATGTGTACACGCACTGGGATCTTGTTCTCATGCTTTACGAAGTCGTGGTCACAGCTTAATCATCTCATTCCCACACCTTACTAAGTCATGGCCACGCATTATTTTTATTTATACAGGATGTCACCAGTGGGGCTCCGTAGGTTGTTGCCGGTGCTGCTGGCTGTTTTATTGTGAGAAGTTTGAGAACCCAGATTCTGACAAATGGAGGATCAGACTTTTTATTTAGCGCAAGAGA
Organism: Pygocentrus nattereri; assembly: GCF_015220715.1. Lineage (NCBI taxonomy): Eukaryota > Metazoa > Chordata > Actinopteri > Characiformes > Serrasalmidae > Pygocentrus > Pygocentrus nattereri. The sequence continues at coordinate 1,152,737 of NC_051228.1, forward strand.
AAGTGAGGGAGGGTGAATCCTCATCGTCAAAGAAGAGAAAACATGAAGAAGCAAAATGAAATCAGGACACACGACGGCAGAAAACCTGACATCTACTGCAGGTTCTACTACACGCTTGGAGAGGGAGGGGTGAGGGAGCGAGGTTTAGATGGGTGCAATCTGCAACCTCACCACTAGATACTGATAAATCTTGCACACTGCACCTTTAGGAATTGAATCTTATCTTACAGAATCTATCAAGTTAGGAAATCCTAAACGTCTACTTCAAGGTCGATAATTGAGAGATCAGTTCAGAGATCTGTGAGTCAGGAGGACACAGACTCCTCTGTACTTGAGTTGCTCTGAGTCAGTAACTCACACAGTTATTCTGACCTGTTTCCTTTCAACTGACACTGGCATCATGATTGTAGCCCAGAGTATCTGGGAATCTGGGAATTCCCAGAGTATCTGGGAACAGCGCCCCCTTTTCTCTGGGTACGCCGTTTCAGGCACAAATGAGGCTGTGGTTAACAGATTAACCCTAAAGGAGGGTTAAGTAAACAAGCAGGAAAATGAGCTTGGGTGTCTGGATATCTGAGTAACCACCCCATCTATAGATAACAAACGTTTCATATGATGTTCTGTTGTTTTTTTTCTGTATCGTTAACTTTTCTCTTTTTTCTCCTGCAGTGAGCTCCAGGAGAGGCTGAACTCAGAGGAGATCAAACTCCAAACCCTACAAACAGGTCAGGATACACACAGTCACATGCAGGAGTTTGGACGCCTCTGTAGTCAACACCACCTCTGAATGGGAAAAGCTTAAATATGTCATATTTCTGCACATTTTAATGCATAATTATTTGATTTATTTGCTGAATTTAACATAATAGAACATGATGAGACCTACACTATGTATATAATACATATAATAAATATGAGCAATACTTTAAATTCAGCCAAGAGGTAATAACTGTGCATTAAAATGTACAGAAATCTATCATATTTGTGTTTCTTGCAGAGGATTTTTAAAACTTCTTTTCACTTGTAAAATGTGACGGGGCGCCCAGACTTTCTCAGAGCGCCGTATTTGATCAGGATGTCTGGCGTCCAGTCCAGTCTTTAGCATTGAAGAGCTTCTTATTTGCATTTCAGCTCTTGAAAAAACTCAGGCAGAACTTCAGGAACTGAAGGCAAAGTATGAAGAAGAATCCAGAACAAAGTGAGTTTCGTTTTTAATTATCACTCCTGAAAATGGGAGATTTCTCAGTGTGTTATGGTTCTTCCAGTACGGAACCAATCAGACGCGTTCTCATAAAACAGATTTCCTCGCTTTATTATTATTCACATTCATTTTTTTTGGATGAAATAAAATGATTGGGCTTTTTTCTTAAAGCTTAAAATCATTTTAGTAAAAATAAACATATTCTTATTGTCTCTGTTCCACTGCTGTTAATTATATTAATCATGTTATTGGTACAGAATATAAATAGAATACAATTAAATACAGTGTTGACATACAGATTATATGTGTATACGCAATATACACTCACAGACCACTTTATTAGGAACATGCATGCAGTTACCTAATCAGCCAGTTGTGTGGCAGCAGTGCAGCACATAATTCCTGCACCTTCAGGGAAATGTTCATATCAACCATCAGATTGAGGAAAAATGTGATCTCAGTGATTGTGACTGTGTCGTGATTGTTGCTGTCGGGTTGGTCTGAGTGTTTCTGCTGATCTCGCGAGATTTTCACACACAACAGTCGCCGAGTTGCTCAAAATGGACCAATGTGAGCAGCAGCTCTGCGGAGGGAAGGGCCTTGTTGGTGAGAGAGGTCAGCGGAGAATGGCCAGACTGGTTCCAGCTGACAGAAAGGGTCCATGCACGTTTTAGCCATTTATCCCATTTTTTATTTGAATTGAAATCTCGTCCAACATCAGTGTCTGACCTCACAAATGTGCTTCTGGAACAACGGTCAGAAATTCCCATAAACACTCCTAACCCTTGTGGAAAGCCTTCCCAGAAGAGCTGAAGCTGTTGTAGCTGCAAAGGGTGGGCCGACATCATGTTAAACCCTACGGGTTAAGAATGCTCCTATAAAAGCTCCTGTATTAAAGTTCCGGTGTTAATGGAGATTTTCATCAGATGGTTGAGCAGAGTGTGATATAAACACCTCAGTCTTCATCTGGAATCAGAACGAATTCAGCCGGATTGGAGAAAATCCAAACTCGGCCAGTGATTCCAGACTTTTGAGCAGTAGAGCTGAGTGCGTGCGAGCCGTCCCGCCCTGCGGTCGAGGGTTTGGGTGGTAATTTCCTCGTCTCGCTGTCATGCTGGAATGCGGTGTGTGTGTTCCAGTGTGGCTGTGGGAGTGGTGTAATTACAGCCCCTCTGATCCAGCCCCCCAGCACCGCCGGCTTTATGAGCGCTCTGAAGTGGAACAGACACACTTTTTATTTTGTTTAGAGTCCCTCACCGAGCTGAGGGCCAGGCGGGCCAGCCGTCTGGACCAAACGTCTGGGATAACCAGTACCGAAATGCTGCGAACGTGAATACGGCCTGAAAACATTCCGCCCGAGTCCGGCTAAATCCGAGCATCGTCATCACAGTTTTGAGTCTGAACCCGACTCGACCCGACCCCAGCCCACAGAACTCAACAAAGGCCCGGAATGGACCCGAGCTGACTCGGACTAAAACATCATGTTTTAATAAGAACACCAGTTAAATTGCTGTGTGGTGACGGATCAGGGACGAAAAGGGAAAGAAATAAGTCTGAGAATTGTTTTTAATGAAAAACGAGTGAATTATTATCAATAAACCATGATCTGTCAGGGGTGGAAAACCTGATTACACTAAATATCTGTTGATATTCAGCAAAAATTAATGTTTACGCAGAAAAATGAATTTTTTCACTACTTTCAGAGGGTTAAACATGTATCGGTTCAATATATTACAACTATTTCTTAACATTTATTGCTGTTCCTCACAGCCGAACGTAACAGGAGGGTTAAAGTGATTAAAAACTCAAGCACATCCGCTAACTAACTAACCGTAACTCACTCTGACTGGACTAATGGCTCATTGTCACGGTACGCTACTCTTTTGGATCGCTTTGCTTGCAGTGTGCATGTAAATGGAGATTTTCTATTCACAAGTAAAAATAAAAGTAAAAATAGGTTGAAAAATAATATAAAATAAAACAACCAGCCAGACTTCAGTTTAAAATCCATTTTATTTAATGAATTAATCAAATGGTGCATTAAGTCAAGCGCTGCGTTTAGCAGATACTTGTATAAATGTATGAAAATGGTCAAAAACGTTTAATGAACTTCAGTGAAATTTTCTTTAGTTTTTATTTTTACCTACTTTGTCTTTTTGGTTAAAAGTTTTCAGTTTGGAGAAACTTTGAGTTTCTATCACTTTCACTGCCACTTTACTATATTCATAAGTACTTAAATCTCGTGTACATAATGCAAATTTCTCTATATTGTCTTAAATTATTATTAAAGTGTTTATTCTTTTACATAAATGGCTGCAGCTGTAACAACTGCAATGTCCCCCTGGGATCAATAAAGGAATCTGAATCTGAAGACTGGTCCTACATAAAAGCTTAAAAATGTCAAATTAAATATAAAAGTGTTTCTGGCAGCACTAAACTGTGCTCTCCTGATTAGATTCATACTTCGTTTACGTCTGTGCTAAATACAAACGAGTCCATATTTGGAAAATTACTTTGTTTTCATTTCGCCTTTATTTAACCAGAAACTTTATCCAAGAAGAAAATGTCTTTTTGAGGGAGACCTGGCCAGGACGGCACACAGTTTACAGTTAGGGGGATTTATGGCCTTATTAAAACTGACCGTAACAAAACAGACATGGTACAATTTCAATATAATAAAGTTATTATACAGAGCATAAGTGCTTTTGCATAAATAATAAATAAATATCTGTTTGTTTTTTCATTTTCATAATTTACATTTTTTAAAAGTGTACATTAAGATGTCCTAACGTTTCGACTGGCGTAATCTTTCCGCCTCTTTGTTTGTTTTAGGTGATTTACAGTGTAATGGTCTCTCTGCACTGTAATGGAGAGAAATTCCTCTTTTTTTGTCCCTCCATCCGTCATTCCTCGCTCCACCTCTTTTAGAGCAGTCCAGACGTGTGTGTGTGTGTGTGTGTGTGTGTGTCTGTGACAAGTAGCAGCGTTCAGTCAAGTGTAATAATGGTATGCATCGCTTCACTTCACTTGCCCAACCCCCCCTTAATGTCTGCAGAGGAATGCCCAACTTTCACACACACACACTCACACACACACACACACACACACACACTCACACACACACACTCACACAGACTCATTTATCTTACATTGCTCGTGAGGACATCTATTGATTTCTATTCAGTAATTTTTTATTACTGTAGCCAAATAATGCTGCACCTAAATCTAAACCCTAGACTTAACCTTAGTGTCCATAAGACATCCTAAATTAGCTCTTAGTCTGTTAGAAACGGTCATTTGTCCTGAAAACTATGTGCTCAGTTGAGGACCATCAGAATGTTCTCACTCAGGAGCAAAAGTGTCATGTCCTGCCATTGTAAGGACATGTAGTTCCCACAAGAATAGCAAGACGAGCACACACACACACACACACACACACACACACACACACACACACACACACACACACACACACACACACACACAGGAGGTGTCACCCTAGTCTATCTTCATCTCTCTCTTTCTGGGATTTTAATGCGTTGCATTTTCCACCTTAGAGCTTATTTAGGGCAGAACTGCACAATAAAGACACTTTCTTAAAAATACTCCAAAACCCATTAGACATGTTTATAGCACTCATATAACAACGGTATAACACTTATACGCTTGAGTTACAAGAATTATTTATACACCTCAAATATGAGGACTCTGCTAATGGCCTGGTAAACTCCAGGTCCTCACAATGTAGGTGTGTTTCCATTTTTTTGTCCTCATAAAACACATACAAGGCTAATGTAGCTACAAACTTGAGTTTCTGCAGTTCGTTTGACTTTAAGAAGTGTGATCACTGAGAACCGACAATCATTTCAGTCATTTGAGCACCAAAACTGCTGAAATATAAAATTAAATCATCAAATTTTTAGGCCTTTAACCTTGGTATTGCTATGAGCCACATCGTTTTAACATCAGTCAGGCACTAGTGCATATGAGCTGTGTGCATTGGTCTGCTTATCCTGTGCATGAAACACTGCCGCAATGAAAAGGGCAGTTTTTACCTTTAAATAAGCCAAATCACATGTTAATAAACTAGATTATGTTTATACATCTGATAATAAACCAGATCACATGTTAATAAACTAGATTATGTTTATACATCTGATAATAAACCAGATCACATGTTAATAAACTAGATTATGTTTATACATCTGATAATAAACCAGATCACATGTTAATAAACTAGATTATGTTTATACATCTGATAATAAACCAGATCACATGTTAATAAACTAGATTATGTTTATACATTTGATAATAAACCAGATCACATGTTAATAAACTAGATTATGTTTATACATTTGATAATAAACCAGATCATGTTAATGCATAAACATAATCTAGTTTATTAATATATACAATATATTGATATTGAGGAGGATGTTGAGGAGGATATTGATATTGAGGAGGATGTTGAGGAGGATATTGAGGAGGATATTGATATTGAGGAGGATATTGAGGAGGATATTGATATTGAGGAGGATGTTGAGGAGGATATTGATATTGAGGAGGATGTTGAGGAAGATATTGAGGAGGATGTTGGGCTTTTTCCCTTAAACCCATGTGTAAGGTCCTCATTAGGAGAGTGTTTGCAGTTGTTTCCAGTTGAGCTGTGCAGCGCAGTGTGAAGCTGAAAAAGGAGGAGATGGGGACCAGATGTAGCTGAAACCTAATAAAGGCCATACTGTCTAAACTTCTTTAAAAATCCACTGAGATTCGCTTTTTTTTCTTTATTGTTATTATGTGAAAATGAATCGGACACATCGCGTGACATTCCTGTTTCTAATGTGTTCTAAAACACACAGCGTAGAACCAGGATCACGAGATGTTAACGCTGACGTAGCTCGTTTATACTGCACCACGTAGCGATGTGCTAACTGCACACACCTGCCCTTAAACCCTGTGTCTGTTAGACGTTATTATATGGTTTATAATGACTGTTATCTGTAAACGTGTGGTCAGGTTTGTACTATTAACATGATGGTTCTTCAGACTGATGGAGAATGGGTTGTAAATGGTTCTATACAGCACCGAAAAGTGTTCTGTTGTATACAAGCTTGATATTGTAACAACAGTAGAACACTTTTGGTCCTATACAGAACCATTTACAACCCATTCTCCATCAGTCTGAAGAACCATCTCACCATGCAGAGTGTTCATTGTTCTATACAGAACCTCTGTTTTTACTAAAGAGTAATAATTAAAGGATCTGTTTATTTGAGACAGAAGACTCTCTCTCTCTCTCTCTCTCTCCCTCTCTCTCTCTCCCTCTCTCTCTCTCTCTCTCTCTCTGTCTCTCTCTCTCTCTCTCTCTCCCTCTCTCTCTGTCTCTCTCTGTCTCTGTCTCTCTCTGTGTCTGTCTCTCTCTCTCTCTCTCTCTCTCTGTCTCTCTCTCTCTCTCTGTCTCTCTCTCTCTCTCTCTCTCTCTCTGTCTCTCTCTCTCTCTCTCTCTGTCTCTCTCTCTCTCTCTCTCTGTCTCTCTCTCTCTCTCTCTCTCTCTCTCTCTCTCTGTCTCTCTCTCTGTCTCTCTCTCTCTCTCTGTCTCTGTCTCTGTCTCTCTCTCTCTCTCTCTCTGTCTCTCTCTCTCTCTCTGTCTCTCTCTCTGTCTCTCTCTATCTCTCTCTCTCTCTGTCTCTCTCTCTCTCTCTGTCTCTCTCTCTCTCTCTGTCTCTCTCTCTGTGTCTCTCTCTCTCTCTCTCTCTCTGTCTCTCTCTGTTTATTTAAAGTAAGGATTGTATTTTCTCTGCTCTCCTCGGTTTTGGATCATAACCCCGTTAATGCATTACAGGAGCTCCACACTGATCTGCTCTGCAGAGTTAAAGCTGCATTATATTCCCTAATTCCTCAATCTGGGATCATCTGACAGCTTTAAACACAGAATATCACAGTGTGTATTTTATTTAACTGCTTCATTCTGTTTGGACACGCAAACTGTAGCTCCTTATTTGTCTGAATCAGGTCTTCTCAGCATTTTCCACCTGTTTATCACTAGAAAGCATGAAGGCCCACAGCTCACAGCAGTTTCTATACGGGAAGCACAACATGTATAGATCTCAGCTTACCCGGCGTAATGACGGCAAAGTAAGCTACATTTTTCACTCCGGTCTGGACAACCAACACCACGGGGCAGTGTGTTTTATTTCTAGAGACAAGGGCCAAAAATAGATGATGCTGCTTTGTGCACCGCCGTTGCATGACTTGTATTAATGTTGTTTACCGTTTTCTTATGATTAAGTCAGTTTTTTCCCTGAAAGCACCATCACTGGCCTAGATTGTTGTAGCTAAATTTAAGATTATTTTCCTTATTTATAGATTATTGCTGTTTGTTTTAAGTAATTTTATTTTAAAAATGACATTATTACTTATTTAATTAGTAAAATGATTTTAACGTTGCTTGTTTTAAGACGTGAGCTTGAAACCAGCAAAATGATCTGCCAGTATAGTGAGAATTTTACTTAAAAATGATCTAAAATAAGTAAATACTGTCTAGAAATAAGCTAGATAATCATATAACAAATGCACAACCATCTCAAAATGGGAAATATTAGATGTATTGACTAGATTTAGGATTATATAACTTGACAAGTTGCCATTTTTTGCAGTGTGGTAGCACTGGCTCCCCCTCAGCCTGAGGACCACCAAAGGGGGCTTTGCAGTCCAGTGGTTGAGAAACCCTGATCTAAATGATGTCTTTCAGCACTAATACTCTTTTTACAATAGTAATACTACTATTATTACAATAATAATAATAATAATAATAATAATAATCCTTCAGATGTAAATAAATGAAGGTCTTCTTCTTATTATTATTATTATGATTATTATTATTATTATATACTATAGTTCCACATTTCTCTTAACTATCAACCTTGAAAAATAGTCATTATAAATTTACAAATTACAAATAATTTCTGATTGTAAAGCAACCATGTATGTGAGTCAGGAGGTACGTATGTCAATAAAGTAATGACACGCCCTTCCCAACGAGCCCTGGGTCGCATCACTGGCCTTCAGGAAACTGGAGATACGGACCCTGGAATGTTGTATCCGACTTGGCCGCACCCTAGGCGGCCTTGACAAGACACTTGCGCACGGCGAGATCCAGAGAGCCAGAGAACTTTAGACTTCAAACCTTACAGCCACAGTCCAGTCCGGTCCTAAAATGATTTAGATTTTCTATTAATATTAAATGCACTACAATCCCCAGGATGCACTGCAATGTAAATTTGGTTGACACCCCACTCCTACCAATAATCTATGGCTCAGCAGTTTTCTAATTGCAAGTGTCATTGGCACCAAACACACCAGCTGCATTTCAGCTTCAGTTCAACAACTATACTCACTAAAAACACTCAGCAGCTCAGACCAATCACACTAGGCTCAACAGACCTGCATTCTGGGGACATTTAAAGAGATTTAACAGTTATCTGTAGCTAAAGTAGCCTAGATTTATCAAATATTCCCGTGTGGCTATATTTTACCGTTGATGTTTTGGCGTATTAAAGTATAGACGCTCTCTTGCCTCGGTCTGTTGAGATTTTGGCCCTCTGTTTGAGTTTGACACCCCTGCCGTACAGGATTACACAGCCTTATGCCTCGTCTCCTGTTCTTCATGATACCGATGTTCAATATCTGATATCTGAAGGTCTGTATATCAGCGGAGAAATATTAGAACAAAGCCAAACTGGAACGCCTTGATAACGTTCAGGGAACCAGAGATACTGACTCTGAAATCAGGGTCCTCACCTGCTGCCTTCTCTGAGGCGCCCATGTTGTTAGTGTCATAATCATGTGATCAGCGACTCGTCAACATCCAGATTAGAGCCCCATGGCCGAGGCTGTGCAGCCCGTCACTCTGTGGATCTGCATATCTCGTAACGTAACGTTGAACACTTTGTTGAACATTACAGTCACTTACAATTCAGCACAAAACCCATTAAACTCGTCAGCATCGTTAAAGATCATCAGCTCTAATCAGACACCGCTGTTCAATTAATTACTGCAATGTGTGTGTGTGTGTGTGTGTGTGTCTGTGTGTGAGTGTGTGTGCATGTGTGTCTGTGTGTGTGTCTGTGTGTGTGTTTGTGTGTGCATGTGTGTGTGTGAATGAGTGTGTTTGTGTGAGTGTGTGTGTTTGTGTGTGTGTGTGTTTGTGTGTGTGTGTCTGTGTGTGTGTGTGTGTTTGTGTGAGTATGTATGTGTCTGTGTGTGAGTATGTGTGTGTGTGTTTGTGTGTCTGTGTGTGTTTGTGTGTTTGTGTGAGTGTGTGTGTGTCTGTATGTGTGAGTTTGTGTGTGTGTGTGTGTTTCTATGTGTATTTGTGTGTGTGTGTGTTTGTGTGAGTATGTATGTGTCTGTGTGTGAGTATGTGTGTGTGTGTTTGTGTGTGTTTGTGTGTTTGTGTGAGTGTGTGTGTGTCTGTATGTGTGAGTTTGTGTGTGTGTGTCTGTATGTGTGAGTTTGTGTGTGTGTATTTGTGTGTGTGTGTGTTTGTATGTCTATGTGTGTGTGCGTGTGTGTGTGTTTGTGTGAGTGTGTGTGTGTGTGTGTGTTTGTATGTGTATTTGTGTGTGTGTGTGTGTTTGTATGTCTATGTGTGTGTGCGTGTGTGTGTGTTTGTGTGAGTGTGTGTGTGTGTGTGTGTGTGTGTTCCTCTGTCTGTTCCTTTATCCTAATCTAACTTTTAATTTTTAATTTGATTATTAAACTCTTGTCTAGTCTCTAATTTTAATTGAATGATTTTCTCTTTTAAATCTATTGTTTTAATCACGTGTTTAATTTCTGTTCTAGTTTAATTCATTTAAACAGCTCTATATTTCCTGACTCTGTAGTTTCTCATTTGTAAAGCACTTTGAATGACAGCAGTGAATGAGAGCTGCTATATTCATAAACCTGCTTTGCCTTGAAACTCTAATACATTTAATATCCAGAAAGAAGTTTTAATAAAATCATCCTCCAGAAAGAAGTTCTTCTCATGCTTGTTGGTCCCAAATACTTCACATTTTGAGTAAAGCATGTAGACATGCAGACACGTGTCCAGGCTGTGGTTATAGCCCCGGTCTGATTATTAATATGAGAAGTGATTGCTTGTGCAGTGTCAGTAACGCAGTGTGAGTAAAAGTGCAGCAGTGATGGCCGTGCTGAGCTGGGCTGTTAGCAGTTGTGTGTGTTATGAGCTCACAGAACAGAGACTATTATATCAGATTAGAGTGTATTAGAGTGTATTAGAGTGAGACGAACGGCTGTGTTTCAGCTCACACACTCCAGCAGGTGGATCAGCGCTGAACACACACACACATTCAGAAGGATTAGTGTGAAACTGAGAGCGCTTAACAGTGTGTGTGGGTGGGGGTGTGGTGTTGGGGCGGGGGGGCTGCAGAATTTGAGGGCAGACACACACACACACATTTTACTTACACTCACAGCCAGATGCTTGGACACGCACTTAAATGCATGTGAACATTTTTTCTGGCCACTTTATTAGAAACACCCACCTTGTGCTTTCGCTCACTGGCCACTTTATTAGAAACACCCACCTTGTGCTTCCACTAACTGGCCACTTTATTAGAAACACCCACCTTGTGCTTTCGCTCACTGGCCACTTTATTAGAAACACCCACCTTGTGCTTCCACTAACTGGCCACTTTATTAGAAACACCCACCTTGTGCTTTCGCTCACTGGCCACTTTATTAGAAACACCCACCTTGTGCTTCCACTCACTGGCCACTTTATTAGAAACACCCACCTTGTGCTTCCACTAACTGGCCACTTTATTAGAAACACCCACCTTGTGCTTTCGCTCACTGGCCACTTTATTAGAAACACCCACCTTGTGCTTCCACTCACTGGCCACTTTATTAGAAACACCCACCTTGTGCTTTCGCTCACTGGCCACTTTATTAGAAACACCCACTTTGTGCTTCCACTAACTGGCCACTTTATTAGAAACACCCACCTTGTGCTTCTACTCACTGGCCACTTTATTAGAAACACCCACCTTGTGCTTCCACTAACTGGCCACTTTATTAGAAACCCATAACAGGTGGACAGTAGGTGTGTAGCTGTTGTGTGTGTGTGTTGTGTGTGTGTGTGTGTTGTGTGTGTGTGTGTGTGTGTGTGTGTGTTTTCCTGATTGTTTTTACTTTGTTTTCTAGGGCCAGTGAGATTGAAGCAATGAAGGCGGATATGGAGAAAGCTAATCAGGTGAGATCACTACAGAACGTGCAGACCTGTGGCCATTCTTGTGCTTGTGACCGATTCCTGTTATGCATCTGTTCAGAAATGAGTATTTCTTTGATATTCAACATATGTATATATATATGTATTTATAGTCTATGCAGATTTTTCCGGCCGACTGTGGAGGCAGCAGTTAGTTTCCTCAGTGTTTATAAAGCTGTTTACTCTCTCACTGTGAAACTTCAGCTCCTGCTTTGCATTAGCAGCGCATCTAAATGAAGAGCAAGTCCTTTAGATGCTAATATAATCACACGTGTTTTGTGAGACTTCGCTTACATGGACTTTTAGAATTAGTTATCAGTTTTAGTACGAAGCATTTCCATACATGCATAAAGATCCGGTGGTTAGCTTGCGCTGCGGCTAAAGGTTGAATGCTTTAAGCAGTGATTTAATGTTGTAATGTAGGTAAAGTTTCTCCCACACGTCTCTCCTCAGGTCACCACTGCAGGGAGCTGGTGAATAAACATGACCAACCAGTGCCTGTTTAGACTGACGCATTTTTAAAGCCATAGTTCAGCAAAATTTCACATTTACCCAGTTTTTCGCTTTTTAGCCCAGATCAGCCCAGATAGCAGCATCGGTCCACTGGCACGATAAGGTGGGCACCCCACTGACTGTACGTCACTGCTGGTCCACCCTGGGGCAGTCGTGGGCTGGAGGCTAGGGAACTGGCCCTGTGAGCGGAAGGTCGCCGGTTCGATCCCCAGAGCCGACAGCACATGACTGAGGTGTCCTTGAGCAAGACGCCTAACCCCAACTGCTCCCCGGGTGCCGTGAATAGGGCTGCCCACCACTCTGGCCAAGTGTGCTCACTGCCCCCTAGTGTGGGTGTTTTGACTGCACGGATGGGTTAAATGGAGAGGTCTAATTTCACAGTGACAAATGGTTCTAAAGTCCCATTTAGAATAAGAATCTTTATTATTTATTTATTATTAAGAACCTTTTCAGATTTTATGCATAAGGTTTTTTATACACTATATTTCCTAAAATTAGATTTTGAAAAATTGCAACATATCGCCTCGCACACAGTATCGCAATATACTGCAATATATTGAATCGTAAACCCCTGCATCACGTTATACAGATGAAGCCAATTTAGCCCAGCGTCACCAACAACGACACTTCCAACAAATCATTTTATGTTAGTCATTAATTTTTTTCCTCTCAATTGTTTTTTTCCAAAATAAAAGTCTGTGAGGAGAGAAAATCTGTTAGAGGAGGTTAAAAGTTAGTCTTGTGCGCAGTGGACCAGCAGTGACGTACAGTCAGCGGGGTGCCCACCTTATCGTGCCAGTGGACCGATGCTGCTATCTGGGCTGAACTGGGCTAAAAAGCGAAAAACTGGGTAAATGTGAAATTTTGCTGAACTATGGCTTTAAAAATGCGTCAGTCTAAACAGGCACTGGTTGGTCATGTTTATTCACCAGCTCCCTGCAGTGGTGACCTGAGGAGAGACGTGTGGGAGAAACTTTACCTACATTACAACATTAAATCGCTGCTTAAAGCATTCAACCTTTAGCCGCAGCGCAAGCTAACCACCGGATCTTTATGCATGTATGGAAATGCTTTGTATTAGCTATGAGGCTGATGTAGAGAGTAATTACAGCTTGTTCTGCACCAGTTAGCATGGTGCTAACTGCGTGTCTGAATCGTGACGCTCTTGCCTGAGTCCTGCCCCTGTTTCTGATACTGTATGAAATTCTCCATAAACTAGTGCTGTCAACCTGCCCAGCAGTAGCGACCTCCTCATCCATTTTCAAGCATTTCAACTCTCACTGGCAGTTAATTTACTTAACTTACTTAAAAATGAATTTTCCAGTTCCACCTTAAAAGATGCAGCAGTTAAGACCACGTTCCAGCGCCTTGTCTACTTGTTTGTAATTTGCTATTCCACCTTAAAATGTGCTGGCGCGGCTGCATTCAGGTGCCTCAGCTATTTGTTAAAACTTTGCCATCCTAACTGAAATGGCTGATGCTATATGGGCGGACACTGTGTCGACGTTTTCACAGGGCAGGACGAACATGCACACGTGGCCCGTTTGAACCATCTGTAGCTCCAGGCTGAAGCCCAGCTGCATTGCACTGTGCGGCTGTGACTGCGCGACTCAATCCTCTCATTCAGAAACAGCTTTTAAGTGTCGAGAGGTTCCACTGACGACTGACTCCCTTCAGAAAAGTTGTTTCCAGCAGCTGCAGTCATTTTAAAGCCTGAGTTTAGTGCTTTTAGCCACTGTTATGATCAGAGTGCCTCAGTTCCAGCGGTTTCCAGCAGCAGCGCTCTGATTATCATCTCATTATCAGTCTTATCACTCTGTATATACCGTGAGTGTAAAATGTGAACGTGTGTGTTGCGCAGAGAGCTGAGGCTGCGGAGCGAGAGACGGAGAGTTTGAGAGAGCAGCTCGTCAACCAGCAGCAGGAAACACCGGACAGGGTAAGAGTCCTCAGCTGTTTCTGCTGAACACCCTTTAAAAAGATGGCTAAAGATGGGTTCTATAGAGAACCACGAGCGCTCAAAGAACCATGTGCATACTTAACTGGTTTCTTGCGTGGTGAAGTGGTTCCGATTGATGGAGGATGTTTTGTATATGAATCTATCCAGCACCAAAAACTCAACACAACATCATAACAATGGCAGAACCCTTTTCGGTCCTATTAAGAACCATTGTCAGAAAGGTTATGTATAGCACTAGATGCATTCTCCATCAAGCTGAAGAACCATTGCACTATGCAAAGAACTATTTAAGCATGCAAAGCATGCAAAGTGCTCATGGTTCTATATAGGACCATTATCTTTACTGAAGAACCCTTGAAGAACCGTCTTTTAGGATCATCTTTTCTTTGATCGTATAGACTCCAGCATGTATAAATGTTTTATTACGTTTATTATGTTGCATGATTATAAAGTGCAGTGAAATTTGACATTGAGAATTGTTATATTAAAATAGCATATTGTATGTATATATGTGTGTTTGTGTGTGTGTATATATATATATATATATATATATCGCTGTTATTGGATCAAAACCTCATATTTCCAAAACAGCAACTTTACAGGAGAAGGAAAAAACATACTCTACTTTTAATGTAAGTCAGTGGAACCAGACGTCTTACCAAGTAATTTAAGGTCATTACTTTTGGTCCAATCATCATGGAATTTACACACGATATGTAGGACTATGGGTATTTTCAAATTATGTCAAAAAGTGAAAAACTTTTTTTTGTTCCAACAACAGCAGAATGTATTGCTTTCTTTGTAAACTGTACTTTAAAAATCTAATTGGCTGGGCTGATTTGGACGTTGCTGTAAATTACGCAATATATGTGCATATGACCGTATACACATCAGCTGGATTCTGTATTAATGCGCAAGTAAATTAAACACAGGAATCGTTGCTCGGCAACCGTCACCTAATCTTTATGAAGTACAGTTTGTTAGTATTAGTAAAAATATGTCTGAATGTCTGCATCTCTAACGTTTTCAGACGGTGGGCGTTCTTATGGGTCACTGAAATACGGTTATACGTTATAAATACGGTCTTATGGAGAATTCCAAAATTCTCTGCTTAGTTAGATGGTTCACCTGTAAACAGAGTCGTTCAGAGTGGTTCTCTGTTCTAGATAAACTGACCGAGTCAGAGCTGCTCACAGTGGTGGTGATGGGAACCAGACGTCCCTCTAAAAGCTCCTACAGAAAGTTCCTACATGAACTGGTTCTGAATTCACTGCCTGATGACTGAGACGCTGTTTTATGAGAGTTTAGAGAACCTCAACTCCATTCATGGTGGAGGGAGACATGCAGGGCGCTGTGCGGCAAAATAGTCCCCAAAGAAAACTCATTATTCCAGATTTTCCACTGTTTTCCATCATCAGCATTCCATATAAGCTCAGAAGACTCGTGTAGGTTCTCTGGTGGTTCTGGATGGTAAATAAAGTGTCTATATCTGTGTTGTAGTCATGGCGACGCCTGGTTCCCATCACCACCACTGTAAAGATGTGAGTCTCTACAGTGAACCCTGGGTGGAATTCCCCTTTGAGTAAAGGTGAAGGATGGGCTCACTAGGAATAGAATTAACAACCATCTGTCTCTGTGTTTCACACACTGTGAAATTAGACCTCCACATTTAACCCGTCCGTGCAGTGAAACGCCCACAGACACACTAGTGAACACACAGACTGGGGGGCAGTGAGCACATTTGCCCGGAGCGGTGGGCAGCCCTATCCACAGCGGGGGTTAGGTGTCTTGCTCAAGGGCACTCCAGTCATGGACCGTCAGCTGAGGGGATCAAACCAGCTACCTTGCGGTCACAGGGCTGGTTCCCTGACCTCCAGCCCACGACTGCCCAGTTTACAGGTTACAGTGTTGTTGGAGTCACTGTAAGTGCAGTAATACAGGCTGTGTGTGTGTGAAGGTGTGTGAAGTCGAGTGCGTATCTGACGACGTCCAGAAGCTCCAGAACGATCTAACTGAGCTCACCGAGTCGATGGCCAATCAGATCAGCCGATTGCAGCAGCAGCTCAGCGCTAAAGAGGAGCAGCTAAAGGTACCGCAGCTACACAGCAGAACCGCATTCATAAAACATCCGCTGCTCCACAGACGCAGCCAGATTTCACTTCTGTGTCTTGTACTAAAGATCAATAACATCAGAAAAAAATATGTTAGGTGCAATTTATAATACATTTCAGACAGGTTCCCTATAGAACCATATACAACACATTCCCCATCATTCTGAAGAACCATTTTACCTCTCTGAGAACCATTTAAGCATGCAGATTGTTTGTGTGTTCAGGCTTCTACACAGAACCGCTGTCTTTACTAAAGAACCTTTAAATAACCGTCTTTTTGAGTGTACCTGTTTTTCCTTTATACAGATCCTATATTTTTAGCTCTCTCTATAGCGGCAGGGTTGCCAGGTTGAGCAGAAGCTGAAAATGTATTGTTTTCTCCAACAGCTGCGTGCCTAAACAGACTCTATAACCAGTCCTAAAACCATTATAACCATATGGACAAAATTGCGTTATAGATAACGGAGCGATCCGGAGTGGAGGGAAAAGTGGAGGACATGGTCGTTTTATAAGGAGAATGGGTTTTATCAATTTCTAAAAGAATCAAAACAAACTATATAGAAAGAAACAAAATATATAATTAATAATAAATTAAAAACACAGAAACACACACACACACACACACACACACACACACACACACTCCAGTTCCCACGGCTGGGGGGGTTACAATGACCACTAGAGTCACTTAGCTATCCTGAAAAGAGTCCTTAGGTGCGGAAAGTCTCAGTCCACAACTACGGATTATCCCAAGGTCCCAGGAATCCTCGAAGGCCAAAAATGTCCTTAGACATGAAGGTGGAGCATTTTCTCTGCAGCAAACTAGGCAGCCATGTAGCTGCAGTGCATCGCCCAAGTGTCCGGCACAGGCAGCCAAGTAACTGTGATGTAGCCTCAATCAGCTCCCTGGTCCAGAGAGCCCCGTATACAGCGTCTCTCGTGCGCTGGGGGGTGTATAGCATCCCCTCACGTTCCACTCCAAAACAAGCCTGGGCTAAAACTAAAGAAGGAAACTTCAGACAGCAAACATGTCTTGACTGGCCACATTCAGGCTAGTGGGGGTGGTGGGGGTGGTGGTGGTGTGGGGGGGGTACTGTATGCCCTTGATTTTCCCCCAAACTACCACTTTAAGCCCCTTCTCCACCTTCGTGCACGGAGAAAGATAAAAAAATAAACACAGCACTGCCCCAAAAAACGTCACAGTCGCTCATGTAACCGTGTTCCCACCGCCCTGTTAATTTCAGACCCCCCCCCCTCACTGTACTGGGCTCTGCTCTGGTGAGGATCTGCAGTCTGAGTGGATCAGCCTCACTGTGAGCTCCATCTCCGTTCAGTCTCCTTTCGTCCGGCCGGCCGTCCGTCACGCTCCGAGCGGGCGTATAAACACGCTGCTGAAGCCGGTCAGCGCTCACAGGCCTGCGCGCTACCATGTAGCTCATCACCGCTGAAGTTTCTAAGACCTCAGAGGCACGTAAAGTTAAGAAACTCGCAGAAAAACTCCGGCGGAGTGGAGCGCAGGACGCTGACGTGTTCCGACAAAGTCCTGCTTCTTTCAGTCACTGCTGTGTTTCTCAAGCATAGCTAGTGGTGTCTGTACCAGGTGCGCAAACATTGTTCATTCAAAAATAAACCGTCTGAGATGTTCAGATCATTTTCTCAGTGGAAACACGTTAAATATGCCTCCTCTACACGGAGCACGCTTACATATCACTGCTGTCTGCTAATTTTAGTGCATTGTTTCTGTTTGAAGCTCTCTATTAGAGCTCCTGTGTCTTTAAGCCACGCCTCCCGATGTGCTCAGATTGGTCAGCTCACCCACTCTGTTCATTCTCCAGAGCTGTTCCTCCCCTGTCCTGCAACCTGCAGACACACCCTTCCCTCCTGAGCGGCTGTAAACTCCGCTGTGGCCGTTTCTCCAGTGGCGTCGGTTCTTCCCCAATTTAGTCGTATCCAGTTCCACCCACTAGTTTGACTCCCCCAATCATATGATAGCACCAGCTCTAGGAGAGCTCAGGCTTGCTCAGGTTTCCTCCGAGTCCTAATAAGCTCTCATTGGACAGCTGAACGCTTTCCAAGGAGACTCTGACCACCAGCTCTGTTACGCCTGCGCTGACTGGCATCGCTTTGAGTGATGGCGGGAGAAGGGGGGCCATCCTGCCCACTCAGAGAGCGTGAGAAGAACTGTGCTGTCTTGGACTCCCGGCCAAAGTTGGCTGAGACGTCACCTGGGATCATACGATCTCCTAATGACAGGGCCAGCGTTCCCCCTCCAGTAGCCGTAGTGTGCTGTGTGAGTGGACGGAGCTCCCTGGAAGGCAGGGTCAGTAAGAACTGTGTTACGAGATGACATCATCCTGTAACAAAGGCGTTTCAGGCAGCTGAGAACAGTGGGTTCTGTGGGAGAGAGGTTCTCCCTCTAGGGGAACGCAGAGCTTTGGGACTTTGCAGAAGGTTTGCATGCACAAAAAGCTACAACACACTAAAGGAGCGGGAAAAACCGGAAAAGAATCGCACGTCTCCTTTAATATATTGGGGGAAAATAAACGTATAGCCTTCTGCAGTCGTGGTTGCTCAGTCCATCGTTCCTTGCACATCAGATATCACATATACACTCTTAAAAAGATGGTTCTTCAGGGGTTCTTTAGGAAAGGCAGTAGTTCTAGTTAAAACCGTGAGCTCTATTTAGAGCCATTGGCTTCATAATTAACTACAAGCGATGCTAACGTACTTTATTCCATGTTTATAGGTAACAGTGAGTCATACAGAGTCAGAAACCCCCGTTTGACTCGGTTTGAGACGAGTGATTAATGATGTAGGTGACGAGTTAGCACCATGCTAACTGGTGGGGTATAAGCTTCACTACTTGTTAGCTACATTAGCCTCAGGACACCGTATGATGAGGGTGAAATATAGACGCTGGTATTTGTTACTGCATTGATTCTTATTTGTGTTTTGTAGCATCTTGAAGAGAAGCTGGAGGCTCAGTCGGACTACGAAGAGCTGAAAAAAGAACTGAGGTGAGTCGTAGATCACGTCACTCCACCGCTTTGCTGGGTGTATCCAGTTTCCTCATCACAGATAACGACGCGGTCAGAGCCGTGGCTGCTATGGTCACAACACCACAGACAGTAATAAGACCACGACACCATGTATCAATACAATAACAACTCCTGCAGCAGAGACTTAAATCTGGTAAACTACACCAAACAGATACTTTTACAGTATTTGTAGGATTTTGAAATAAAAGGCATTTTTGTAACGCTGAACAAGCACAGCAAGACGCTCGCGGAGTCAGCTTCAGTACACTAGTCTTGGGTTCAGTACACTAGTCATGGGTTCAGTACACTAGTCTTGGGTTCAGTACACTAGTCATGGGTTCAGTACACTAGTCATGGGTTCAGTACACTAGTCATGGATTCAGTACAGTAGTCATGGGTTCAGTACACTAGTCACAGGTTCAGTACACTAGTCTTGGGTTCAGTATACTAGTCATGGGTTCAGTACACTAGTCACAGGTTCAGTACACTAGTCTTGGGTTCAGTACACTAGTCTTGGGTTCAGTACACTAGTCACAGGTTCAGTACACTAGTCATGGATTCAGTACACTAGTCATGGGTTCAGTACACTAGTCTTGGGTTCAGTACACTAGTCATGGGTTCAGTACACTAGTCATGGGTTCAGTACACTAGTCTTGGGTTCAGTACACTAGTCACAGGTTCAGTACACTAGTCATGGATTCAGTACACTAGTCATGGGTTCAGTACACTAGTCTTGGGTTCAGTACACTAGTCACAGGTTCAGTACACTAGTCTTGGGTTCAGTACACTAGTCACAGGTTCAGTACACTAGTCATGGATTCAGTACACTAGTCTTAGGTTCAGTACACTAGTCATGGGTTCAGTACACTAGTCTTGGGTTCAGTACACTAGTCATGGGTTCAGTACACTAGTCTTGGGTTCAGTACACTAGTCATGGGTTCAGTATACTAGTCATGGGTTCAGTACACTACTCTTGGGTTCAGTACACTAGTCTTGGGTTCAGTACACTAGTCATGGGTTCAGTACACTAGTCATGGGGTCAGTACACTAGTCATGGGTTCAGTACACTAGTCATGGGTTCAGTATACTAGTCATGGGTTCAGTACACTACTCTTGGGTTCAGTACACTAGTCTTGGGTTCAGTACACTAGTCATGGGTTCAGTACACTAGTCTTGGGTTCAGTACACTAGTCATGGGTTCAGTATACTAGTCATGGGTTCAGTACACTAGTCATGGGTTCAGTACACTAGTCATGGGTTCAGTACACTAGTCTTGGGTTCAGTACACTAGTCATGGGGTCAGTACACTAGTCATGGGGTCAGTACACTAGTCTTGGGTTCAGTACACTAGTCTTGGGTTCAGTACACTAGTCATGGGGTCAGTATACTAGTCATGGGGTCAGTATACTAGTCATGGGGTCAGTATACTAGTCTTGGGTTCAGTACACTAGTCTTGGGTTCAGTACACTAGTCATGGGTTCAGTATACTAGTCATGGGGTCAGTATACTAGTCATGGGGTCAGTATACTAGTCTTGGGTTCAGTACACTAGTCATGGGGTCAGTACACTAGTCATGGGGTCAGTATACTAGTCTTGGGGTCAGTACACTAGTCATGGGGTCAGTACACTAGTCATGGGGTCAGTATACTAGTCATGGGTTCAGTACACTAGTCATGGGGTCAGTATACTAGTCATGGGGTCAGTATACTAGTCATGGGGTCAGTACACTAGTCTTGGGTTCAGTACACTAGTCTTGGGTTCAGTACACTAGTCATGGGGTCAGTACACTAGTCATGGGGTCAGTATACTAGTCATGGGTTCAGTACACTAGTCATGGGGTCAGTACACTAGTCTTGGGTTCAGTACACTAGTCTTGGGTTCAGTACACTAGTCATGGGTTCAGTACACTAGTCATGGGGTCAGTACACTAGTCATGGGTTCAGTACACTAGTCATGGGGTCAGTATACTAGTCATGGGGTCAGTACACTAGTCTTGGGTTCAGTACACTAGTCATGGGTTCAGTACACTAGTCATGGGGTCAGTACACTAGTCATGGGGTCAGTACACTAGTCATGGGGTCAGTATACTAGTCTTGGGTTCAGTACACTAGTCATGGGGTCAGTACACTAGTCATGGGGTCAGTATACTAGTCATGGGGTCAGTATACTAGTCATGGGGTCAGTACACTAGTCTTGGGTTCAGTACAATAGTCCTGGGTTCAGTACACTAGTCATGGGTTCAGTACACTAGTCTTGGGTTCAGTATACTAGTCATGGGTTCAGTATACTAGTCATGGGTTCAGTACACTAGTCTTGGGTTCAGTACACTAGTCATGGGGTCAGTACTCTAGTCCTGGGTTCAGTATACTAGTCTTGGGTTCAGTATACTAGTCATGGGTTCAGTACACTAGTCATGGGGTCAGTACACTAGTCATGGGTTCAGTACACTAGTCTTGGGTTCAGTACACTAGTCATGGGTTCAGTACACTAGTCTTGGGTTCAGTACACTAGTCATGGGTTCAGTACACTAGTCTTGGGTTCAGTACACTAGTCATGGGTTCAGTATACTAGTCATGGGTTCAGTACACTACTCTTGGGTTCAGTACACTAGTCTTGGGTTCAGTACACTAGTCATGGGTTCAGTACACTAGTCATGGGGTCAGTACACTAGTCATGGGGTCAGTACTCTAGTCCTGGGTTCAGTATACTAGTCTTGGGTTCAGTATACTAGTCATGGGTTCAGTATACTAGTCATGGGGTCAGTACACTAGTCATGGGTTCAGTACACTAGTCTTGGGTTCAGTACACTAGTCCTGGGTTCAGTACACTAGTCATGTGTTCAGTACACTAGTCTTGGGTTCAGTACACTAGTCATGGGTTCAGTATACTAGTCATGGGTTCAGTACACTACTCTTGGGTTCAGTACACTAGTCTTGGGTTCAGTACACTAGTCATGGGTTCAGTACACTAGTCATGGGGTCAGTACACTAGTCATGGGGTCAGTACTCTAGTCCTGGGTTCAGTATACTAGTCTTGGGTTCAGTATACTAGTCATGGGGTCAGTACACTAGTCATGGGTTCAGTACACTAGTCCTGGGTTCAGTACACTAGTCATGGGTTCAGTACACTAGTCTTGGGTTCAGTACACTAGTCATGGGTTCAGTACACTAGTCATGGGGTCAGTACACTAGTCATGGGTTCAGTACACTACTCTTGGGTTCAGTACACTAGTCATGGGTTCAGTACACTAGTCATGGGTTCAGTACACTAGTCATGGGTTCAGTACACTAGTCTTGGGTTCAGTACACTAGTCATGGGTTCAGTACACTAGTCATGGGGTCAGTACACTAGTCCTGGGGTCAGTATACTAGTCTTGGGTTCAGTACACTAGTCTTGGGTTCAGTACACTAGTCATGGGTTCAGTACACTACTCTTGGGTTCAGTACACTAGTCATGGGTTCAGTACACTAGTCATGGGTTCAGTACACTAGTCATGGGGTCAGTACTCTAGTCCTGGGTTCAGTATACTAGTCTTGGGTTCAGTATACTAGTCATGGGTTCAGTATACTAGTCATGGGTTCAGTACACTAGTCATGGGTTCAGTACACTAGTCCTGGGTTCAGTACACTAGTCATGGGTTCAGTACACTAGTCTTGGGTTCAGTACACTAGTCATGGGTTCAGTATACTAGTCATGGGTTCAGTACACTAGTCTTGGGTTCAGTACACTAGTCTTGGGTTCAGTACACTAGTCATGGGTTCAGTACACTAGTCATGGGGTCAGTACACTAGTCATGGGGTCAGTACTCTAGTCCTGGGTTCAGTATACTAGTCTTGGGTTCAGTATACTAGTCATGGGGTCAGTACACTAGTCATGGGTTCAGTACACTAGTCTTGGGTTCAGTACACTAGTCCTGGGTTCAGTACACTAGTCCTGGGTTCAGTACACTAGTCTTGGGTTCAGTACACTAGTCATGGGTTCAGTACACTAGTCATGGGGTCAGTACACTAGTCATGGGTTCAGTATACTAGTCATGGGTTCAGTACACTACTCTTGGGTTCAGTACACTAGTCTTGGGTTCAGTACACTAGTCATGGGTTCAGTACACTAGTCATGGGGTCAGTACACTAGTCATGGGTTCAGTATACTAGTCATGGGTTCAGTACACTAGTCCTGGGTTCAGTACACTAGTCTTGGGTTCAGTATACTAGTCATGGGGTCAGTACACTAGTCTTGGGTTCAGTATACTAGTCATGGGTTCAGTACACTAGTCTTGGGTTCAGTACACTAGTCCTGGGTTCAGTACACTAGTCTTGGGTTCAGTATACTAGTCATGGGTTCAGTACACTAGTCTTGGGTTCAGTATACTAGTCATGGGTTCAGTACACTAGTCTTGGGTTCAGTATACTAGTCTTGGGTTCAGTACACTAGTCCTGGGTTCAGTACACTAGTCATGGGTTCAGTATACTAGTCATGGGTTCAGTACACTAGTCTTGGGTTCAGTATACTAGTCATGGGTTCAGTACACTAGTCTTGGGTTCAGTATACTAGTCTTGGGTTCAGTATAAATAAATAATAATAAATATCCATAAATATATAATTGATTATAAAAAATTTAATCTAAACTTTTGAACAGTGCTGTATATAATAATAATAATAATAATAATAATAATAATGGGACAGAGACACTGTGGTGGTCAGTTATATACAGACTGTCCTACACAGCTCCGCTGCTCTATTTTAATAGTTCATATATTATGAAATAATCCAGCCTGCCTTCTTGTCCGGCCTGAATTCGCTCGGTCAGTTCTGCCACAGCTGACGTCTGGTTCTGTCCTCGTGCCAAGCCTGCAGACCATTCGTAACCTTTCGCCGTCCCTCCCGAGGTCCTGTCTGCTTTATTTTCTGACCGGTAGTGGCGGATTGCTCTCTCTACCTGCTGCTGTTTCGCTGGTCAGTTTATCTGGACGCTTCTGTATCTCAGCGCTCAGAGCTGTGCTCGACTGAGCGGGACAGAAACTCTTAGACCCACTGTCCTTCTGCGGTACAGGTT
This sequence comes from Pygocentrus nattereri, assembly GCF_015220715.1. Lineage (NCBI taxonomy): Eukaryota > Metazoa > Chordata > Actinopteri > Characiformes > Serrasalmidae > Pygocentrus > Pygocentrus nattereri. The sequence goes on from NC_051228.1 coordinate 1,176,886, forward strand.
CAGGCTGAGATGCTGGGGATCGTCCTGCTGACCGTGAGTCCGGCTGCATTAATCAGTTCTGCTTGTTTTGAGGATTTTTCTCTTTGGAGGCTGTTTGGGGTTCGGCTGTGTTTCGTCCTGAACTCTGCAGCTCCGCTGTGTCGGTGGTGTTTAGGTTAAACTTGGGTAGCAGTTTTTAATAGTGCACACAAAAAAACACGTAAAGACGCTTTTTTAATTAAAATAGTCTTTATTTAGATAATTGTTGGTTACATGCGTTACATTATTTGAATCTTCAGTGCTTGTTTATGGGAACTCCGAGAAAACAGTGAAAAGGTCTTATAATTCTGCCAAAAATAAGATAACACTTCTGTTAAAATCAGGAAAATTAGGAATTCTTCAGAAAAACAGGCTAGTAATTCTGAGAAAATCAGGAATTCTTGGAAAAAACAGGCTAGTAATTCTGAGAAAATTAGGAATTCTTCAGAAAAACAGGCTATTAATTCTGTGAAAAATGAGGAATTCTTTGAAAAACAGGCTAGGAATTCTGAGACATTGATGAATTCTGAGGAAAACAGGCCAGTAATTCTGAGACAATGAGGAATTCTGAGAAAAACAGGCTAGTAATTATGAGAAAATCTGGAATTCTTGGAAAATAACAGGCCAGTAATTCAGAGAAAATGAGGAATTCTGTAAAAGCAGACTAGTAATGTGGCGAAAGTGGATGTAGGCGTGTGATTCTGTGTAAATGAGCTAGTTTTTAAATGAAATCATGATTTTATGTTTTAGTAATGTAGTGGGGTCAGTTATACTCCGGGGCATCATGCTTGTGTATTATGTGGAATAACTTCCTATAACCGGATCGTTGTTGCCTTCAGTTTTACGGTTCAAAACTAAGTTAAACATCAAAGTCAGACCCCTCCGTCTGTCCTGGTTTGTCCACCAGTAAAAACGCACAGTACGGAGATCAGAGAGGTGCAGAAGGAGCAGGAGGTGTTACGGCAGCGCCGCCGCTGCAGCGCTGCTGCTCCGGAGTAATGAGGAGGATAACCTCGTTAGTGTGAGCCTTAACCTAATTGACTGAAGCTGTGAGATGCTGGAGATGCTGGAGATTCCTGGGCGTTCTCTGGATTTCAGGCGTGGTCCTCCTGAATAAAGGGCGCTGTGAGGAGCAGCGTTGTTCTAACGATCGGCCCTTAAGGGCCGTTACGCTGAATGTTTTATTGATAGCACGCTCGCTGCTTTGGGACGCATTCCGCTGTAATGGAGCGGAGTGTTTTTAGCTCGGGCCGGTCTGAAAGCGCTCGCTCCGGCCTGTAGATGATATCTCAGCGCTCTGATTCTGGAACAATGCATCATTGAGTTTGGCTGCTGAGTTTTGGTAACTCGATCCCAGGTGTTGAAGGAATTTTCAAAATCTTATTGAAGTATAAAAGGTGAAAAAGGGCTTTTTTCCCACTTTCCTAACATAATGAGGGTGAACTGAGAGCAGGACTGGGCGCAGGTTTCACTGCAGTGGTGGTTCAGAACGAGCCGTGTGGTTTAAAACTGCTCTTTTATCTCCGCAGTGTCCTCAGATCCATGGAGTCCAGTTCATCTGACCAGCCTGCAGCACAGGTAAAGCTTTCAATCTCATGATTTAGGAGTTTGGCTGCACTATTTAAACGCAGTTAGGTAATTACGGAGTTAGTTACAGTTGAGTTGTAGGCTGTTTATTCGGGATCGAGTCTTTTTTGTTTTGTTTTGATGTGGAAAAATGCCCAACATAACTTTTAACTGAGTTCTGATCATATAGAAATACCTCGTTTTCTGCCGGCAGGCCAGGGAATCTGCACTTTCCACACAGTTTCTCCTCCTGTGAGCCAGAAAATTCTACAGAATAACGTTTAATCTGAGATATATAGCTGTATGATCATTGCAGCATTGAGCTTCACTGTTTCTTAGACATCTTCTACATTTAATAGATCATATCTGAGCTGGAAAGACTGCTGATATTTGCATATCTTTGTTGTCGGAAGAAAACCTCGTATCTCCAAAATGGGAACTTTACAGGAGAAGGAAAAAACCTACTTTACTTTTAATGGAAGTCAATGGAACCAGACGTCTGTCCAGGTCATTTTGGGCCGTTTCTATTAGTCCAATCATCATGAAATTTACACATAATGTAAAGAACAACAGGCATTTTTAGACTATGTCAAAAACTGAAAAACAGCAAAAACGGAGATACGAGGTTTTGTTCCGACAACAGCGACATATTACAGAATTTAATAAGCCATTTATTTATATTTTTTACTCAACCTTGATCACATGATCTGTATCCTGTGATTCCACAGCTTTACAGTTATTCAGCACTAGTATTGTATGTAAATATGAAAGGCGTGTCCAAAAGGCACCAGCTCTTTTGATTGGATCTCCGGAGTGATTCATTTCTGTCTAGTATTAAAAGAATATTTTTTTAAATATACATGAAAACGAATTACATGAAATAGTGCATATGATCGCCAGGTTATTATATTACGTCTACATATTCTTCAGGATCCTCTGCGGCCTCTGGAGCTGCTGCTTTCTGGGAAAGAGTCCAGCCACAGAGACGGACGGTCGACCCACAGCGAGCTGACCGGTGAGTGTGGACTCACCGGGAGAGAAAGTTGGAGCATAGTGACTCTTGGCGTACTCATGCTCACGCTCAGTACTGCTGCTTTTTTCAGGTTTAACAAAGCTATTACATAGTGCTGCTTTAACTGATATACTTTATTTGATTGGTTGTTGTATTAATAACAAGTGAAGTCTGAAATCTAAACGGCTGAGATTTCCCGCTGCGTTACTAGCGTCTCGTCCCAGACCGCTTAATAGCTCACTAAATAGTGTGTAAAAGTAGTGCACATCCCATTAGAAGTGCACTCATTAGTGCAGTAGGAGAAGTACAGGAGTGTGTGGTTTGGGATGCTGCTCTGCTGAGCTGCTCGCTAGACGCCTCCTAGAGGAAGATTGAGGGGTTTGATGGTTAAAGAGCTTTTACTGAGGTAAACAAGTGCTTTTAAATGAATGTATTTACTGAGATAATCTGATGTCGGCTTTGCATTCGGAGCTGCCTGTTTGAAAATTGTTCTCCGTTTAAGGCGCCTCAGTGTAACTGCAGCTCCATTTAAGGTGGAAGGGAAAATTGAGATGGTGAATCAGAAGCTCCAGCTTTATATCTGTGTGTGAGTTTATTATTTAGGAGTTTTGGTGCCGCTTTTATTAGTGCTTATGAAACCTCACACTGATCTAGTGTTTCTGGAGGCGCTTCTGAAGTGTCCACGTACCCTTTCATGTGTTTGCGGTTATTCTGGTGACAGCTCACCCGCCGACATGGCGACGGGCGTTCTTCGTGATGTAATCCAGGCCCTGTCCCAGCACACTTAACCAAACTTTCTGAGGGCTTTCACTTCGCTTGGTGACCTGACGTGTCTTCATAAGTCCGTGTAAAGTCCGCTGCGTTATTCTATTGCGCTGGAAGAAAGATAAACAAAAGGAGTCGCTGCACAAACAGGTAGTGACGAGAAAGGTTTGGAGGCTACGGCCTTTAAGGTCACTTCTGCTCAGCGAGCGCGGCTCCTCCGCAGGCCTGAGGCTTGCCGACCCGCGCCGTTTCCTGAAGAGCTAGATGATAATGAGGCCTGCTTTCGCTGAGGTGTCTGTGTTTCATCTCCTCAGGTTGCCCTTTTAACCATGCAGTGCTAATGTCGAGGGGGTGGGGGTGTTGAGGGGGTATGTAGGTTGGGGGCCGTTGTAAATGTCAGGCCAGTTCACCTCTGGACTGCCCTCATGGAAATTATGCACTGCATTTTGGATTTAAATGTGAACGTGAATCTGTTTTTCTTTCCCGTTTGGTCTTTTAATGCAGGCCTGAAAGGGAAATTCCACCCGTCATTCCAAATTTCTGCATAATTACACAGTCAACCCCTAATTTAACGATTAAACGAGTTCTCTGTGCTTAAAAGTCTTAAAAACATGGTTCTTCAAGGGTTCTTTAGTAAAGCCAGTGGTTCTATTTAGAACCAAAAGTTCTATACAAAACAGTTCATTGCAGGGGGAAATGGTTCTTCAGATTGATGGAGAATGTGTTGTATATGGTTCTGTGCAGCATCAAAAAGGGTTTTTCTTATTCTGTTGCGAGTTTGACATCGTAACAGTAGCAGAACCCTTTTTAGAACCATATACAACAGAACCATATACAACAGACCATTCCGTGCTGAAGTGGTTCTTTGCATGATCTATACAGATCTCATGGTTCTTAATTGAACGCCTGCCTTTACCAAAGAATCCTTGAAGAACCGTCTTTTCTAAGTATGATGTAAAGCTTGTAACTCTGTAAGAACCGCTTTTGGTGCTGTATAGAACCATTTTTAGTGTCCTATACAGAACCGTAGATAATATGAAGAGCTATTTCATCATGCTTAAATGGTCCTTTGCATGGTGAAGTGGTTCTTCCAATTATTTATGGTTCTATGTAGAACCCCTTGGAACCCTTCCATAGAGTTAAGCTGTAAACAGAGATGTCTTTACAGAGGTGGTGATGGGAACCAGGCGTCGCCATGACTACAACACAGATAAAGACACTTTATTTACCATCCAGAACCACCAGAGAACCTACACGAGTCTCCTGAGCTTAACACGTGTCGCATTCACAGCAGCAGGGACCGGTGTTGGCGTAACGGCTGCTGTGTGTTCTCTTCCGCAGGTTCCGCGGGTCGTAAAGATAAAGGTTCCCCGGTGGAGAGTTCACAACGTCTTCCTGCCACGCCCGTGCCCACCAACACCACGCAGGGTTCCCCCCCTCAGCTCCTCATGAGAACCGGCACAGCTACCTCCGAATCCGCCGCCAGTGCCAACGGTGCCCACCCCTTCTCGCCCACGGGCATCGGGCCGGACTTCTTCACTCCCGCCGTCGCCAGTGTGGGCGCCACCTTCCCTCCGCTGGCGGGAAAAATGGCCCTCAGCTCGCTGCTCCAGCGGCAGCTCATGCAGAGCTTCTACACCAAAGCACTGCAGGTAGGCGTGAACCGATTGTTTATATTTATAAATAAAACAAGGTGCTGATTCAGCTGCCTTTCAGTTTCAGAATCACTCAGTGTCTCGGCTGGCTCCTCCCACTCCTCCACGTGCATTTGTTGTGATTCCGTCTCAGCCCTACCCCTTGTTTTCTTGACTCCGCCCCGATTCGTTCCCCCTGCGCCTTGTAATCCGTTGTGGTCCTCGTTTGTATTTAAGCCCTGTGTTTGCCCTTGTGTTGGCTGGTCTTTGTTTGATGTATGTGCTGTTTGACTTGTCTGTCTGTCCCCCATTCGATCCGTGCTGGCTGTGTGAACCTGGACTGTTCCGACTACGACCCTGGATTTGCCCAAAATAAATCTCGCTGCGTCCGCCTCATCGCTCCACTTTACAATCAGCTCTAATCTTTTACAATAATGCTCCATTATATGCGTTCACTTTTTCCCCAAAATAGAATTTTTAGCCTGTTTTCAAACCGAAAAATGAATCGCATGTTGTTTTTATTCTCTATTTCTATTTATTTTAGTTTATCATATATCGTATATTCCACTGTAGCATAAACAAGTATGTAAAGTATAAAAAAGTATAGAAATAAAATCTCTATGTTGACTTGCATTAAAACTTAAGAACTTTTTCTCCTCTCCTGTGAAGTTTCCTTTTGACGGTACCTGTTTGGACGGCGTTCCGTGGTTTTGAATCGTTTTAAAAATTTTATTACTAATTACTTTATTACTGGGTTCGATTCCCCGACCGGGTGCCCGAGGTCCTTTCTATGTGGAGTTCTCTGGTTTCCCCCCTACAGCCCAGAGACATGCAGTCAGGCCAGTTGGACGTGTTAAACTGTTCCTGTATGTCTGTCTGTCTGCCCTGCGATGGACTGGCAACCTGTCCAGGGTGTATCCTGCCTTCTGCCCAATGACCGCTGGGATAGGATCCAGCACCCCATTCAATCCAGAAGGAGAAGCAGCTTAGGAAGTGTGTGTGTGTGTGTTTGCACATCGTTGCATTTTGTTTTACAGCTGACGAGCATTTTAATCTATTTAATCATTTTAATCTGGCTGCTTGCTGCTTCAGAGGTGTTGCACGCAGCTTTTCTTATCTTTAGTTGCTTTGAGTTGAATGGAAATTAGGTTTGATGCAACTTGCATGAAACCAGCAACTAGTTGTATGAAGGTTTTACCGTTATAATACCAAGCTGACAAGACCCCTCCCCCCCCCTCCCCCGCAGGAGAGTTCGCCCGGCGCCCTGCTGTTTGCCCCTCAGCACTACGCCTCCAGCCCCCTGCCGCCCGCCGCCAGTCCCGATGCCAACGGCATGGTGCCCTCGCCCAGCCGCTCAGAGGGAGCGGGCAGCGCCTCAGAGGGAGAGGAGCTGGACACGGCCGAAATCGCCCGGCAGGTGAAGGAGCAGCTGATCAAACACAACATCGGGCAGCGCGTGTTCGGACACTACGTCCTGGGCCTGTCCCAGGGCTCGGTCAGCGAAATCCTGGCCCGACCCAAACCCTGGAGCAAACTGACCATCCGCGGGAAAGAGCCTTTCCACAAGATGAAGCAGTTTCTCTCCGACGAGCAGAACATCCTGGCGCTGAGGAGCATTCAGGGACGACAGAGAGGTAAAAAGTCCACGTTAGGGGTGGGCGAGGTGACGTCAGCGTGACCACGTGATGTTCATTTGGAGTGAAAGCGCAGGATTGATGAGCTGTGATGTGAAATGAGGTGTAAATAATTCTACGTTATTCAGAAGGTAGCGATTCCGCTGCGTCAACATTCGAATCTTTAATCAGGTACAATATTATAATCATATTCAATAATGTGCACACCATTTTTGGCCAAACTGATTTTTTAGACTGTTTTCAAATGTAAAAATAAAGCTTAGCTGTTTTTATATTCAACTACTGTATAAATAGATTCACACGCAACATATATTGTACAGTATTCAGGGTTTTTTCTATCCGTTACTATTTAATTTGGTAACACTTTATTTGGATAGTTTACTTTAGATGCTTAATTCACTTTCACGTTACATTCAGCTGAATAACTGCTAAATTGACCATCGTTTGTTTTACTGTAAACCTGCTCTAATCCTAACCTTAATCTCAACCCTAAACCTAAACCCAACCCTCAACCTCATCTTACCCCTAACCTTGATCCAAATCCTAACCCCAACCCCACCACCGAGGTTCAATGGATAGATTGTTAACAATTTGAACGTCAGTAGAGAATTTATAGAGCTCTATAGTGGATCATCCAAATAACCTTTATCTTACTACTTATATTTACAGTTTGTCCCTGAGGTCGTTATTCATTTCTACGTTCCAACAGTGCTGCCACAAATGATTCCTTCTAACAAACCACACCGGCTCAAACCAATCGAATATCTGTTTTTGTCCATAAGTGGGTGAATCGGTACTTGGATAGGTTTATTTATTTTACTATTTAGATTATTTTGCTTGTCATGGAACAGGAAATAATAACCCAACCATCGGGGACCTGGCATGGAGCTCTGGACATCAGGCTGTGCTCATATTACACATTTCCATAAAGAATCATTATTAAATTGAATCTTTCTGAGGTCAGAGATTTACACCCATGACAAGTGACAGCTTTAAATTAGTTTGTTTGTTACAACATATTAAAATAAAATGAAATTTTGAAAATGAAAATGAAATTTTATTTTAATAAAAAATTAATTTAGTAAAAATTAGATTTTAAAATCTAACTTGTGTTGCAAAATAAAACCTCCTGCAAATCTTTTGAAACTTGCTTCGAGACCAGCTCCATTAAACAGCCAGATGAGCCGTAGTTTACACAGATGAACCGTAGTTTACACAGATGAGCCGTAGTTTACACAGATGAGCCGTAGTTTAAACAGATGAGCCGTAGTTTTACACAGATGAGCCGTAGTTTACACAGATGAGCCGTAGTTTAAACAGATGAACCGTAGTTTACACAGATGAACCGTAGTTTACACAGATGAGCCGTAGTTTACACAGATGAGCCGTAGTTTAAACAGATGAGCCGTAGTTTTACACAGATGAGCCGTAGTTTACACAGATGAGCCGTAGTTTAAACAGATGAACCGTAGTTTACACAGATGAACCGTAGTTTACACAGATGAACCGTAGTTTACACAGATGAACCGTAGTTTAAACAGATGAGCCGTAGTTTAAACAGATGAGCCGTAGTTTTACACAGATGAGCCGTAGTTTACACAGATGAGCCGTAGTTTTACACAGATGAACCGTAGTTTTACACAGATGAGCCGTAGTTTTACACAGATGAGCCGTAGTTTAAACAGATGAACCGTAGTTTAAACAGATGAGCCGTAGTTTAAACAGATGAGCCGTAGTTTAAACAGATGAGCCGTAGTTTAAACAGATGAGCCGTAGTTTTACACAGATGAACCGTAGTTTACACAGATGAACCGTAGTTTAAACAGATGAGCCGTAGTTTACACAGATGAGCTGTAGTTTAAACAGATGAGCCGTAGTTTTACACAGATGAGCTGTAGTTTACACAGATGAACCGTAGTTTACACAGATGAACCGTAGTTTAAACAGATGAGCCGTAGTTTACACAGATGAGCTGTAGTTTAAACAGATGAGCCGTAGTTTTACACAGATGAACCGTAGTTTACACAGATGAACCGTAGTTTACACAGATGAACCGTAGTTTACACAGATGAGCCGTAGTTTAAACAGATGAGCCGTAGTTTTACACAGATGAGCCGTAGTTTACACAGATGAACCGTAGTTTACACAGATGAACCGTAGTTTACACAGATGAACCGTAGTTTAAACAGATGAGCCGTAGTTTAAACAGATGAGCCCTAGTTTTACACAGATGAACCGTAGTTTACACAGATGAGCCGTAGTTTACACAGATGAGCCGTAGTTTTACACAGATGAACCGTAGTTTAAACAGATGAGCCGTAGTTTTACACAGATGAGCCGTAGTTTACACAGATGAGCCGTAGTTTACACAGATGAACCGTAGTTTAAACAGATGAGCCGTAGTTTAAACAGATGAGCCGTAGTTTTACACAGATGAACCGTAGTTTACACAGATGAACCGTAGTTTAAACAGATGAGCCGTAGTTTACACAGATGAGCTGTAGTTTAAACAGATGAGCCGTAGTTTTACACAGATGAACCGTAGTTTACACAGATGAACCGTAGTTTAAACAGATGAGCCGTAGTTTACACAGATGAGCTGTAGTTTAAACAGATGAGCCGTAGTTTTACACAGATGAGCCGTAGTTTACACAGATGAGCCGTAGTTTACACAGATGAGCCGTAGTTTAAACAGATGAGCCGTAGTTTTACACAGATGAACCGTAGTTTACACAGATGAGCCGTAGTTTACACAGATGAACCGTAGTTTAAACAGATGAGCCGTAGTTTACACAGGTGAGCCGTAGTTTACACAGATGAGCCGTAGTTTGAATTATTCGCTCATTTCAGCTGGACCTACGTTTTATTTCAAGTGACGTTGCACGATTCCTGTGCTGCCCGAGGACTCGCAAGGCAGACAGCCTCAGTAGTGATGCTTTCTATCTGGATGCCCCCTTGCCTAAAAACCTTATGTTTGGGCAGTCGTGGGCTGGAGGTCAGGGAACCAGCCTCGTGACTGGAAGGTCGCCGGTTTGATCCCCAGCGCTGACAGTCAATGACTGAGGTGTCCTTGAGGGAGACACCTAACCCCCAACTGCTCCCCGGGTGCTGTGGATAGGGCTGCCCACCGCTCCTGGCAAGTGTGCTCACTGCCCCCTAGTGTGTGTGTTCACTAGTGTGTATGTGGTTTTTCACTGCACGGACGGGTTAAATGCAGAAGTGAAATTTCCCCGTTGTGGGATTAATAAGTGTCCCTTAAACTTTGTCAAATCTTAATTTTCACAGTATTTTTGTTTTTTGCAATTTGGTTATGTAATCAAATCTAGAATATGCATTAACAGCAGTATTTTCCAACCTCTAATAACTGTAATTAAACGCTATTGTTGTTGCTGTTTAGGCTGAAACACTCCTTTATAACGTCAGCATGGATGGGCGTGGCTAAACTGTGGTAGCTGGGTATATGTAAATGTGTTTGCTTTTTGTGACATCACATACACACTGAATTCAAAACGGGCTGTTTTTGGTTTCATGGGGTCGGTGATGTGACGATATTTTATTGCATCGTGATATATTACATCGCTTTTCTGAGCGCATCGTCGACCTCGCCGCTACCTAAAGAGCCCCTTAAAGACCACTGATTATTGCTTTTAAGCGCGTAATTGGCCCTGTTTAGCTGGACTTACCGTATCTAACTGTACTGTGATGTACTGCAAAGTGATTGTGATGCATATTGTGATGTTATATTTTTCCCAAATTGCCCAAAACGCCAAGAATCAGCGTTTCTTCAGAAATGAAGGGTGTTAGTAGTGAGTTTGTGCTGCAGTAACAGCCTCTACTCTTCTGGGAGGGATCTAGGTATTGGAACATTGCTGTGAGGATTTGATTGAGCATTAGTGAGGTGAGGCAGTGATGTTGGATGATCACTCCAGCTCATCCCAGAGGGGCTGCGGTGTCTGTGTTGATGGATATCAGGCTAGAAAGGGCTGACTGTGTTTCTACTGGTGTGTTTCTCTCTCTGGTCTGGCTGGTGGTTCCATGAAAAACCCCTAAAAACCTGTATTTTCACATCAAAGACTGGAGCTAACACAGCACATTCATGCTGGCATGTTCCATACAGGGGAGGCAGGTGGTTTTGGGTGAGGTTTGAGGAGAAAGGAGGGTTATTTCTTCTTTAGAGATGTTCTGTGAACCCTTGCTTCAGCTTTAAATAGCTCTTTAAGCTTCTTTTAAGTGGCGCTGATGTTGAAGCTCATTGCAGTTGCAAAAGTTAAAAGAGCTAAAGTAAAAAAGCTAGTTAAAAGTCTTTTTTCTTTTTTTAATTGTAATAGTGGCTGTATAATAGCAGCAGTATTTTTTTTCTTATCCTGCGCTGCTTGTTTTCCAACAGAGAACCCAGGCCAGAACCTGAACAGAGTGTTTCAGGAGGTTCCCAAGCGAAGAACCGGCTCAGAAGGCTCCTCTAAGCCAGGTCTGTTCTAAGCCTTCCCTTCTGGATTGGGCTGTTTTTGTGTTGTGACAGTCTGTGTGTCTCTCTCGTTGTTTGGCCTGGAGTCTCTTGGAAGATGAGTGGATGCAGTGATAGGCGTGATAGTGGATGCTAATCAGGCTCATTTTGGACCGTAAAAATAAAAAAAGTCACTCTGACAGACTGTAATACACTACAGGAAGCGTAGGGGGCGATACGGCTTCTACTGTTTCATTTAAAAAGCTCTATAATGTTCATATGATCCACACAGTCGCTCTGACAGACTGTAATACACTACAGGAAGCGTAGGGGGCGATACGGCTTCTACTGTTTCATTTAAAAAGCTCTGTAATGTTCATATGATCCACACAGTCGCTCTGACAGACTGTAATACACTACAGGAAGCGTAGGGGGCGATACGGCTTCTGCTGTTTCATTTAAAAAGCTCTATAATGTTCATATGATCCACACAGTCGCTCTGACAGACTGTAATACACTACAGGAAGCGTAGGGGGCGATACGGCTTCTACTGTTTCATTTAAAAAGCTCTATAATGTTCATATGATCCACACAGTCGCTCTGACAGACTGTAATACACTACAGGAAGCGTAGGGGGCGATACGGCTTCTACTGTTTCATTTAAAAAGCTCTATAATGTTCATATGATCCACACAGTCGCTCTGACAGACTGTAATACACTACAGGAAGCGTAGGGGGCGATACGGCTTCTACTGTTTCATTTAAAAAGATCTATAATGTTCATATGATCCACACAGTCGCTCTGACAGACTGTAATACACTACAGGAAGCGTAGGGGGCGATACAGCTTCTACTGTTTCATTTAAAAAGCTCTATAATGTTCATATGATCCACACAGTCGCTCTGACAGACTGTAATACACTACAGGAAGCGTAGGGGGCGATACGGCTTCTACTGTTTCATTTAAAAAGCTCTATAATGTTCATATGATCCACACAGTCGCTCTGACAGAGTGTAATACACTACAGGAAGCGTAGGGGGCGATACGGCTTCTACTGTTTCATTTAAAAAGCTCTATAATGTTCATATGATCCACACAGTCGCTCTGACAGACTGTAATACACTACAGGAAGCGTAGGGGGCGATACGGCTTCTACTGTTTCATTTAAAAAGCTCTATAATGTTCATATGATCCACACAGTCACTCTAACAGACTGTAATACACTACAGGAAGCGTAGGGGGCGATACGGCTTCTACTGTTTCATTTAAAAAGCTCTATAATGTTCATATGATCCACACAGTCGCTCTGACAGACTGTAATACACTACAGGAAGCGTAGGGGGCGATACGGCTTCTACTGTTTCATTTAAAAAGCTCTGTAATGTTCATATGATCCACACAGTCGCTCTGACAGACTGTAATACACTACAGGAAGCGTAGGGGCCGATACGGCTTCTACTGTTTCATTTAAAAAGCTCTATAATGTTCATATGATCCACACAGTCGCTCTGACAGACTGTAATACACTACAGGAAGCGTAGGGGGCGATACGGCTTCTGCTGTTTCATTTAAAAAGCTCTATAATGTTCATATGATCCACACAGTCGCTCTGACAGACTGTAATACACTACAGGAAGCGTAGGGGGCGATACGGCTTCTACTGTTTCATTTAAAAAGCTCTATAATGTTCATATGATCCACACAGTCGCTCTGACAGACTGTAATACACTACAGGAAGCGTAGGGGGCGATATGGCTTCTACTGTTTCATTTAAAAAGCTCTATAATGTTCATATGATCCACACAGTCGCTCTGACAGACTGTAATACACTACAGGAAGCGTAGGGGGCGATACGGCTTCTACTGTTTCATTTAAAAAGCTCTATAATGTTCATATGATCCACACAGTCGCTCTGACAGACTGTAATACACTACAGGAAGCGTAGGGGGCGATACAGCTTCTACTGTTTCATTTAAAAAGCTCTATAATGTTCATATGATCCACACAGTCGCTCTGACAGACTGTAATACACTACAGGAAGCGTAGGGGGCGATACGGCTTCTACTGTTTCATTTAAAAAGCTCTATAATGTTCATATGATCCACACAGTCGCTCTGACAGAGTGTAATACACTACAGGAAGCGTAGGGGGCGATACGGCTTCTACTGTTTCATTTAAAAAGCTCTATAATGATCATATGATCCACACAGTCGCTCTGACAGACTGTAATACACTACAGGAAGCGTAGGGGGCGATACGGCTTCTACTGTTTCATTTAAAAAGCTCTATAATGTTCATATGATCCACACAGTCGCTCTGACAGACTGTAATACACTACAGGAAGCGTAGGGGGCGATACGGCTTCTACTGTTTCATTTAAAAAGCTCTATAATGTTCATATGATCCACACAGTCACTCTAACAGACTGTAATACACTACAGGAAGCGTAGGGGGCGATACGGCTTCTACTGTTTCATTTAAAAAGCTCTATAATGTTCATATGATCCACACAGTCGCTCTGACAGACTGTAATACACTACAGGAAGCGTAGGGGGCGATACGGCTTCTACTGTTTCATTTAAAAAGCTCTATAATGTTCATATGATCCACACAGTCGCTCTGACAGACTGTAATACACTACAGGAAGCGTAGGGGGCGATACGGCTTCTACTGTTTCATTTAAAAAGCTCTATAATGATCATATGATCCACACAGTCGCTCTGACAGACTGTAATACACTACAGGAAGCGTAGGGGGCGATACGGCTTCTACTGTTTCATTTAAAAAGCTCTATAATGTTCATATGATCCACACAGTCGCTCTGACAGACTGTAATACACTACAGGAAGCGTAGGGGGCGATACGGCTTCTACTGTTTCATTTAAAAAGCTCTATAATGTTCATATGATCCACACAGTCGCTCTGACAGACTGTAATACACTACAGGAAGCGTAGGGGGCGATACGGCTTCTACTGTTTCATTTAAAAAGCTCTATAATGTTCATATGATCCACACAGTCGCTCTGACAGACTGTAATACACTACAGGAAGCGTAGGGGGCGATACGGCTTCTTCTGTTTCATTTAAAAAGCTCTATAATGTTCATATGATCCACACAGTCGCTCTGACAGACTGTAATACACTACAGGAAGCGTAGGGGGCGATACGGCTTCTACTGTTTCATTTAAAAAGCTCTATAATGTTCATATGATCCACACAGTCGCTCTGACAGACTGTAATACACTACAGGAAGCGTAGGGGGCGATACGGCTTCTACTGTTTCATTTAAAAAGCTCTATAATGTTCATATGATCCACACAGTCGCTCTGACAGACTGTAATACACTACAGGAAGCGTAGGGGGCGATACGGCTTCTACTGTTTCATTTAAAAAGCTCTATAATGTTCATATGATCCACACAGTCGCTCTGACAGACTGTAATACACTACAGGAAGCGTAGGGGGCGATACGGCTTCTACTGTTTCATTTAAAAAGCTCTATAATGTTCATATGATCCACACAGTCGCTCTGACAGACTGTAATACACTACAGGAAGCGTAGGGGGCGATATGGCTTCTACTGTTTCATTTAAAAAGCTCTACAATGTTCATATGATCCACACAGTCGCTCTGACAGACTGTAATACACTACAGGAAGCGTAGGGGGCGATACGGCTTCTACTGTTTCATTTAAAAAGCTCTATAATGTTCATATGATCCACACAGTCGCTCTGACAGACTGTAATACACTACAGGAAGCGTAGGGGGCGATACGGCTTCTACTGTTTCATTTAAAAAGCTCTATAATGTTCATATGATCCACACAGTCGCTCTGACAGACTGTAATACACTACAGGAAGCGTAGGGGGCGATACGGCTTCTACTGTTTCATTTAAAAGCTCTATAATGTTCATATGATCCACACAGTCGCTCTGACAGACTGTAATACACTTCAGGAAGCGTAGGGGGCGATACGGCTTCTACTGTTTCATTTAAAAAGCTCTATAATGTTCATATGATCCACACAGTCGCTCTGACAGACTGTAATACACTACAGGAAGCGTAGGGGGCGATACGGCTTCTACTGTTTCATTTAAAAAGCTCTATAATGTTCATATGATCCACACAGTCGCTCTGACAGACTGTAATACACTACAGGAAGCGTAGGGGGCGATACGGCTTCTACTGTTTCATTTAAAAAGCTCTATAATGTTCATATGATCCACACAGTCGCTCTGACAGACTGTAATACACTACAGGAAGCGTAGGGGGCGATACGGCTTCTACTGTTTCATTTAAAAAGCTCTATAATGTTCATATGATCCACACAGTCGCTCTGACAGACTGTAATACACTACAGGAAGCGTAGGGGGCGATACGGCTTCTACTGTTTCATTTAAAAAGCTCTATAATGTTCATATGATCCACACAGTCGCTCTGACAGACTGTAATACACTACAGGAAGCGTAGGGGGCGATACGGCTTCTACTGTTTCATTTAAAAAGCTCTATAATGTTCATATGATCCACACAGTCGCTCTGACAGACTGTAATACACTACAGGAAGCGTAGGGGGCGATACGGCTTCTACTGCTTCATTTAAAAAGCTCTATAATGTTCATATGATCCACACAGTCGCTCTGACAGACTGTAATACACTACAGGAAGCGTAGGGGGCGATACGGCTTCTACTGTTTCATTTAAAAAGCTCTATAATGTTCATATGATCCACACAGTCGCTCTGACAGACTGTAATACACTACAGGAAGCGTAGGGGGCGATACGGCTTCTACTGTTTCATTTAAAAAGCTCTATAATGTTCATATGATCCACACAGTCGCTCTGACAGACTGTAATACACTACAGGAAGCGTAGGGGGCGATACGGCTTCTACTGTTTCATTTAAAAAGCTCTATAATGTTCATATGATCCACACAGTCGCTCTGACAGACTGTAATACACTACAGGAAGCGTAGGGGGCGATACGGCTTCTACTGTTTCATTTAAAAAGCTCTATAATGTTCATATGATCCACACAGTCGCTCTGACAGACTGTAATACACTACAGGAAGCGTAGGGGGCGATACGGCTTCTACTGTTTCATTTAAAAAGCTCTATAATGATTCATATGATCCACACAGTCGCTCTGACAGACTGTAATACACTACAGGAAGCGTAGGGGGCGATACGGCTTCTACTGTTTCATTTAAAAAGCTCTATAATGTTCATATGATCCACACAGTCGCTCTGACAGACTGTAATACACTACAGGAAGCGTAGGGGGCGATACGGCTTCTACTGTTTCATTTAAAAAGCTCTATAATGTTCATATGATCCACACAGTCGCTCTGACAGACTGTAATACACTACAGGAAGCGTAGGGGGCGATACGGCTTCTACTGTTTCATTTAAAAAGCTCTATAATGTTCATATGATCCACACAGTCGCTCTGACAGACTGTAATACACTACAGGAAGCGTAGGGGGCGATACGGCTTCTACTGTTTCATTTAAAAAGCTCTATAATGTTCATATGATCCACACAGTCGCTCTGACAGACTGTAATACACTACAGGAAGCGTAGGGGGCGATACGGCTTCTACTGTTTCATTTAAAAAGCTCTATAATGTTCATATGATCCACACAGTCGCTCTGACAGACTGTAATACACTACGGGAAGCGTAGGGGGCGATACGGCTTCTACTGTTTCATTTAAAAAGCTCTATAATGATCATATGATCCACACAGTCGCTCTGACAGACTGTAATACACTACAGGAAGCGTAGGGGGCGATACGGCTTCTACTGTTTCATTTAAAAAGCTCTATAATGTTCATATGATCCACACAGTCGCTCTGACAGACTGTAATACACTACAGGAAGCGTAGGGGGCGATACGGCTTCTACTGTTTCATTTAAAAAGCTCTATAATGTTCATATGATCCACACAGTCGCTCTGACAGACTGTAATACACTACAGGAAGCGTAGGGGGCGATACGGCTTCTACTGTTTCATTTAAAAAGCTCTATAATGTTCATATGATCCACACAGTCGCTCTGACAGACTGTAATACACTACAGGAAGCGTAGGGGGCGATACGGCTTCTACTGTTTCATTTAAAAAGCTCTATAATGTTCATATGATCCACACAGTCGCTCTGACAGACTGTAATACACTACAGGAAGCGTAGGGGGCGATACGGCTTCTACTGTTTCATTTAAAAAGCTCTATAATGTTCATATGATCCACACAGTCGCTCTGACAGACTGTAATACACTACAGGAAGCGTAGGGGGCGATACGGCTTCTACTGTTTCATTTAAAAAGCTCTATAATGTTCATATGATCCACACAGTCGCTCTGACAGACTGTAATACACTACAGGAAGCGTAGGGGGCGATACGGCTTCTACTGTTTCATTTAAAAAGCTCTATAATGTTCATATGATCCACACAGTCGCTCTGACAGACTGTAATACACTACAGGAAGCGTAGGGGGCGATACGGCTTCTACTGTTTCATTTAAAAAGCTCTATAATGTTCATATGATCCACACAGTCGCTCTGACAGACTGTAATACACTACAGGAAGCGTAGGGGGCGATACGGCTTCTACTGTTTCATTTAAAAAGCTCTATAATGTTCATATGATCCACACAGTCGCTCTGACAGACTGTAATACACTACAGGAAGCGTAGGGGGCGATACGGCTTCTACTGTTTCATTTAAAAAGCTCTATAATGTTCATATGATCCACACAGTCGCTCTGACAGACTGTAATACACTACAGGAAGCGTAGGGGGCGATACGGCTTCTACTGTTTCATTTAAAAAGCTCTATAATGTTCATATGATCCACACAGTCGCTCTGACAGACTGTAATACACTACAGGAAGCGTAGGGGGCGATACGGCTTCTACTGTTTCATTTAAAAAGCTCTATAATGTTCATATGATCCACACAGTCGCTCTGACAGACTGTAATACACTACAGGAAGCGTAGGGGGCGATACGGCTTCTACTGTTTCATTTAAAAAGCTCTATAATGT
>NC_051228.1:1200000-1202500 GCF_015220715.1 Pygocentrus nattereri
CCAGCCGGAATTCGGACGCTGGAGGCTCGTGGAGAGAGCAGTGGTGGAACACCATTCAGTCCGAGCGGCGCGGAGTTGCCCAGCTGTCCAACGAGGACGCGCAGAGTCAGGAGGACAGCAAAGAGGTGCAGCTCCTTCACGACTCCTAAATCCTAACTTTGTGGGAGAAGGACAAAAAATGTCCCCAGCTTTAGTGAACATGGATTTTATTCCAAACTATTTGGGACCACTTAAGTGTCTCCAGTCGTCAGATCTCAGATTTAACCACAACTTTGATTTAGTACTGAATTATTTTTAAAACTACACTGCATATACGAATAGTATAAGTAAACAAATAATAAATAAATAAATAAATAAATGAACCAGCCTTTAACCTCTGAGCACATTTATTTTTAAGAATTTTAGCTCAATAATTTTATCTGGTCCACAAAAACGAGTGTATACTTTTGAATACTGTCTGAAAGATTTCCTTCCAGAATTAGTCTTACACTTTTTTACTAGAAATAAAAACTCTTTATGTCCAAAACTGTTAGAGATGTGCAGCATTTTTCAAATGGAACTGATTGATTATAATCAATAATTTTGACATTTTTAGTATTATTTCAACTCCACACCCAGTATGATTCAGCTCCACTGCTGACCCACTGATTATACATTTGTACTCCTAGCAGAAGCCCCCCCGTCTGGCCAGCACGGCCCCACCAGTCCCCGGGTCCTCTCTGGACTGCTGGAAGGACTGGCCCAGCGCCGAATCTCCATTTTCTCCCTTTTCCCAGAGTTCCGAGCTCAGCCTGCCGATGGCTGGTGGTTCTGGCTCTGAGACGCCCCAGAACAGCCCGCTGCCCTCCTGCCCCCTGCTGGCCATCGCAAAAACGGCCAGCAAGCCTGCGGTGGCCCCGCTGACACCAGAACAGTACGAGCAGTACATGTACCAGGAGGTGGACACAGTGGAGCTGACGCAGCAGGTCAAAGACAAACTGGCCAAAAACGGCATCTGCCAAAGGGTCTTCGGAGAGAAGGTACGAGACACGTCCAGAACAGCTTCACTGTCTGTTTAGTGACCAGACGTCGCATCACAGAAACTGCCTAACTCTGAAATCTGATCTGTTTAGTCTCCATGACGACTGAATTTCAGACAGTAGCTATGACAGAATAAGAGATCCAAACTCTATAATTTCATCATTAACTCAGCATCACGCAAACATCCTCACTAGACTAAACCTCCTAAACCCTGTCCTAACTTCAGGATGAACCCCAGCAGGGTCCTGACTCCTGTTTAAGGCCCGTTTCTCTGGTTCTGGTTATACCTGAATAATAAAACTTCAGAAAACTGTGTGTGTGTGTGTGTGTGTGTGCAGGTGCTGGGTCTGTCTCAGGGCAGTGTGAGTGACATGCTGTCTCGTCCGAAGCACTGGAGTAAACTTACTCAGAAAGGCCGAGAGCCGTTCATCCGCATGCAGCTGTGGCTCAACGGAGAGAACACACACCAATCACAAGGTACACACACACACACACACACCAATCACAAGGTACACACACACACACACACACACACACACACACACCAATCACAAGGTACACACACACACACACACACCAATCACAAGGTACACACACACACACACACACACACACACACCAATCACAAGGTGCACACACACACACACACACACACCAATCACAAGGTACACACACACACACACACACACACACCAATCACAAGGTACACACACACACACACACACACACACACACACACCAATCACAAGGTACACACACACACACACACACACCAATCACAAGGTACACACACACACACACACACACACCAATCACAAGGTGCACACACACACACACACACACACACACCAATCACAAGGTACACACACACACACACACACCAATCACAAGGTACACACACACACACACACACACACACACCAATCACAAGGTGCACACACACACACACACCAATCACAAGGTACACACACACACACACACACACACACCAATCACAAGGTACACACACACACACACACACACACACACACACCAATCACAAGGTACACACACACACACACACACACACACACACCAATCACAAGGTGCACACACACACACACACACACACCAATCACAAGGTACACACACACACACACACACACCAATCACAAGGTGCACACACACACACACCAATCACAAGGTACACACACACACACACACACACACACCAATCACAAGGTACACACACACACACACACACACACACACACCAATCACAAGGTGCACACACACACACACACACACCAATCACAAGGTACACACACACACACACACACACACACACCAATCACAAGGTACACACACACACACACACACACCAATCACAAGGTGCACACACACACACACACACACACCAATCACAAGGTACACACACACACACACACACACACACCAATCACAAGGTACACACACACGCACACACACACCAATCACAAGG
>NC_051228.1:1207500-1310000 GCF_015220715.1 Pygocentrus nattereri
TACAATTACATAAAACAATTAAAAATGTATAGAAGTATATCCAAAAAGTCTTATCAATTTCTTACAACAATCTCATAATGAGAAATAATCATATTGATTGTATTTTATGTTTACACTTGTTAAGATATCATTTTTTGCAGTTATGTCGCAAACAAAACAGTTATAGGCCTTATACATTCATTTATATCAAGGCCATATAACATATTTTATTATTTTGTACTTGTATATCGCTTATCATCCACTTTTTGACAACACACAATTACTTTGTGGCTTCACTCATTTTCTGTCCATTGGCTTTTAATTAGAGCTGAATATCCAATATGTGGGCGTGGCGTAAACCAAGTGATGGAAGTGGATGTATGAGCCCTCTGGTCTCTGAGGTCATTCTCTCTCGATTTGTCCATATCTTATAATCTCCCCTCTAAAGGTTCTTCATAGAACAGGATCCTCATGTGTTTCATATCTAAACGCTCCGTTATCTTCATCAATACTTTCCAAACCCGCTGCAGCAGCTTCAGCAGCTGGAAACTCTGTGACGCCGTTTCACACGAGTCTCCGATGTGGATTGAATGAAGAATGAATGGTTTCCGGCATGACGGTCAGTCCTTAGTGATCTCCTGAGTGTCCGTCGGTCAGTTTCACACAGAATGTAGACGGACACACGAATCCAGCAGCTCCACACGGTGAGAGGCAGATGACGTGTATCTCAGCCCCTCTTCACAGGCTCATAACTCCGGATGTGAGTCTCGTAGGATCTCGTGATGAGATGGAATGGAAAGGCCGGCTCTACGGATTCAGGAAGGGTTTGAACTGGATTTCTGAGCTGGATCGTCATGAAGACACACACACAGATATAGAGACAGAGAATTTGATGTATGGGAGAGTTTTTGGACTCCAGAGGGTTAAGAAGCACCGAATTGCGTGCTAATAACATGCATACTGAATGTCATGGAAACCAGCCAATCAGAAGTCTAGACTTTGGGCACAGGCAGGCCCATTGACTCACTGATGCTGATGGGACTGACTACTGATATAAATTTGGTACTGAACTGGATTTTTGATACTCAGTAGTACTGAAATAATTCTGCGTTGTATTGAATATTCACACATTTAATGTTTTAGTATTGAAATATTCACTCTAGTTTATACAGATGCACCTCTGGAGCCCTGATTAAAGCAGTGATGATAAAGTGAGATGCTGTACTTTTCTCAGTCTCTGCAGAGATCACTCCTAAAACATCGGCCAGCTGCAGTCCGGCCCCCGAATCCCCTGTCAGTTCGGCTGAGGAGTCTGTTAAAAGTCAGTTGGAAGATCCTTGCGTCCAGCCTGCGGGTCCAGAGTCCAGCGAAGCGTCCGAATCCCAGCCAGACACACTCCTCCCCCTGCCTGTCCCAGGACACGCTGGCCTTAGCATCCAGGAGATGGTGGCCATGTCAGCGGAGGTGGACACGTACGCCATCACCAAGAGGGTCAAAGAGGTCCTCACTGATAATAACCTCGGTGAGTTAGCGATGCATATTGCAGTCACACAGTATTTAACCCCTTAACCTCTTATGCCGGCTTTACGTGGTGAAGCTTTCACGCAACTAGTTGCAGGAAACTTCAGCGCAACTTGAGAGTAACTCCTGAACATCAGGGGCTTAATACTAAATCTCATTACTCAGTAACTACAGGGAATTCAGTGCAAACTGGTTGAGCTATTCTTAGATTATAGACGTGTGTAATAACACTTTGGCCAGATCGATGGAGAATGTATCTGGTTCTATACAGAACCTTTTTGAAAAGGGTTCTATATAGCACCGAAAAGGGTTCTGCCATTGTTACACTGTCAAGCCTGTGCTTTTTGGTGCTATATAGAACCATATACAGCACACCCTTCATCAGTCTGAAGAACCATCTCACCATTCAAGGAGCCAGTTACGCGTGAAGATGGTTCTTTTGACTGATCATGGTTCTATAGATGGTCTCCATGGTCTTTACAGAGGAACCCTTGAAGAACCGTCTTTTTTAAAGAGTGTACAGCATAAACTAGTGTGAATGAGGCCCAGAGAGCGAAGGCCAATATCCAGCAATTAGCATTGAGCAGTTTACAAGCTGCCGCCTTCCATTCACTGTTAGCCACATTAGCATGCAGGCTGTTATTTTACACCCGTCTGTTTGTTTTGATTTGCTGCTGCGAGACAATTCGGTGACGTGGACAGAACCCCTCACAGACGACGTCCCTGTTAAACGAGGCTCAGGGAAGTTTGCTGTGCGAGGTTTGATGACAGGCTCTCGAATAGAAGACAAAACAGTTTATAACTCTGTCTCATAAACAGGGCTCCTTTTAGCGCGCAGCTAAATCGGGTCCGGTGTCATCGAGCGGAGGTGTGCGGGGGTGTTCTGGCGGTAGAGGACGTTTGGAGGAGACGCTGTCCTGTCCTTCAGCGTTTAATGGCCGTTCTCTCTGACCGTCACCGTGTCCCTCTATAATTAATGAGGGTTTAAGTGGCAGTGCCAGACAGGTTCTCTGTGCTTCATGTGGTTTTTATAATCACACACAAACTCTTTCAGACTCTTTTCAGCCCTTCTGTCCGAAATAGCCCCGGTTTAGTCTGGGAGCCGCCTGACGGTTCGGTCGTCACGCGCTGCTTTGCTCGGAGGATGAAAACTTTTTTGTTCTTTTTACCTTTTAGGACGTACAGACATTTGAAAACAGTCATGCTGTATGTGGTCGTGGTTTGTTTAGAAAGACGTGTAAATTGTGAGTTTGTGGAAATTTCCGATTGTAAAGTAGCTGAAGTGACCAGTGAGGACGGAGAATCTGTATCTTGAAGTAATTCCCTTTTATTCCAGTTCCAGTACTGATAAAAACAATGTATGGATGTTTACACGGATCAGCTACATCCTTAAAACCTCCTTGTTTCTCCACTCACTGTCCACTCTATCAGCTCCACTGACCGCTTAGTCTCACCCTGTAGTTCTACAGTTACAGACTGTAGTCCATCTGTTTCTCTGATACTCTGTTACCCTGTTCTTCAGTGGTCAGGACCCCCATGGACCCTCACAGAGCAGGTACTGTTTGGGTGGTGGGTCATTCTCAGCACTGCAGTGACACTGACGAGGTGGTGGTGTGTTAGTGTGTGTCACAGGACGCTGCCCACAGGATGCTGCCCACAGGACGCTGCCCACAGGATGCTGCCGGCTGGGTATTTTTGGTTGGTGGACTATTCTCAGTCCAGCAGCCACATTGAGGTGTCTAAACTCCAGCAGCACTGCTGTGTCTGATCCACTCACACTAGCGCAACACACACTAACACACCACGTAGCTCATTTCTACAGTGAGTATCGGTCAGTCGGTCGGTCAGTCAGTGAGAAACAGCAGCTCAGATTTACGCTGATGTGAAGTTAAGTCTTTTTTCCGCTCTGACTGCTTCAGGTGGAGTCGAATGTCTCTCAGTGTTGTTGTTTTAAATGTGTCCCTGGAGACGCTCGGTTCCTGCGCGGCCAGCGTTGTTGTGTAGGAGTCGGTCTGGGTGAAACGCCGTAAAGCGGAGTGCGTCTCTGAGGGAAAGCTCCCCGTGGAGCCTCAGCCGTGATCACAGCGCTCTGCTGTACGCCCGGGAATTCTTCACTAAGGAAACAGAAATAAATCCTATTATTCAGCTTCTCCCTGTAGAAATACCCCTCAAATCCACAGAGTGGGAAGAGCTGTTTGTAGGCCGGCTTTTCTTTCAAGGGGTAAAAAGCAGCATCGAACAGAGCTGACGTCTTCACTCTGTGGGAGAACGTTGTTTTGATCGGTTCTCATTGTTTGCAGTTTTATCGGCCCGAGAATCGGCCCAATTTTACATATACAGCCCGTGAAGTCTACAGCAGTTTGGCCCCGCCCACTGACGCAGTCATCATATTAGGACCTTGTTTTATTTATGAGAAAAAATTGCTGCCCTGGTAAAGAAAAGTGGACGTTTTGCTGTAAAAAGATCATCGGTGTTGATGTTGTAAATGAGACGATCGTGACTGCTGTGAATACCGGATCATAAAACAGTTTGTGGGAATCGAATCCTGAGATTTCAGGCTTTCTGCCATAATGTTGGTGCAGAAAACCAAGTCTGATGAAAGTGTACTGTGTGAAGAGGTTAAACAAGAAAAAAAATACTTTAATAAAACGTTATGACAGCTATGCTGCCCACTTCAGACCAGCTGCCCATGCCCCACCTGTCTTGGACGAGCTGCCCACCCTACACTGATGTTCTCATGGACTCCCAGCTATTCCTACTACTAACACTACTGCTATTAATATTAGTAGTCTAATAACTCTGTAGGTGGTCTGACCAGAGGAGGACGGGTCCCCCCTGGTGAGCCTGGTTTCTCCCAAGGTCCTCAGCTCTGAGGGAGGTTCTCCTTGCCCCTGTTGCCCCTGGCTTGTCCGCGGGGGGGTTTTACGTTCATGTTAAAACTCTGGCTTTACTGGAATTCTGTGAAGCCGCTTTGTGACGACGTCAGCTGTAAAAAGCTCTACAAATAGATTTGATCTGATTTGACAGCTAATCTGAACTGTGTATATTAAGTGTTGTGTTTGTGTGCTATGCAGGTCAGCGTCTGTTCGGTGAGAGAATTCTGGGGCTGACCCAGGGCTCAGTTTCGGACCTCCTGGCCCGACCCAAACCCTGGCACAAGCTCAGCCTGAAGGGCCGAGAGCCGTTTGTCCGCATGCAGCTGTGGCTCAACGACCCCAACAGCGTGGACAGGCTGATGGAGATGAAACGGCTGGAGAAGAAAGGTACTGAGCAGAGTCCGAATTTCATTACGGGGTCCTGGTTACAGTTTGGGGGGCCGCTAGGAAGCACTGTGCCTCAGAGACGTTGCTGTAGTGAGGACAACAACTGCCAGGCAGCCAGCTTCACTCCAGCTTCCATAATCAGAGAGGAAGAATATTCTTAAACACGACACGCAGCACTTAAATTATTCAGGTGATGCTGGTGGAACTGGAGAAATCTGGAACCAAACTTATGATGTTAACTTGTTATAACTACTTTGTTGAAAAAAAAAATCTTGTTAATTTTTATTGCAGGGGTCTTTAATTAAAATCAAGGACAAGTTAGAGAAAAGTTCCTGGAGCGAAGGTCCAGAACATCATAACGTCTGACCTGCATCGTGACTCAGTGCCTCATACTGTTTACTGATGTAGCCGAGTAGGAATATCAGCATCTTATACAGTCGAACTGAACATCAGATCAAATAAAGTCCAGTTCGCTCAGATTTCACCAACATTTACTGAACATCAGGTCAAATAAAGTCCAGTTCGCTCAGATTTCACCAACATTTACTGAACATCAGATCAAATAAAGTCCAGTTCGGTCAGATTTCACCAACATTTACTGAACATCAGATCAAATAAAGTCCAGTTCGGTCAGATTTCACCAACATTTACTGAACATCAGATCAAATAAAGTCCAGTTTGCTCAGATTTCACCAACATTTACTGAACATCAGGTCAAATAAAGTCCAGTTCGCTCAGATTTCACCAACATTTACTGAACATCAGATCAAATAAAGTCCAGTTCGGTCAGATTTCACCAACATTTACTGAACATCAGATCAAATAAAGTCCAGTTCGGTCAGATTTCACCAACATTTACTGAACATCAGATCAAATAAAGTCCAGTTCGGTCAGATTTCAACACCATTTACTGAACATCGGATCAAATAAAGTCCAGTTCGGTCAGATTTCACCACCATTTACTGAACATCAGATCAAATAAAGTCCAGTTCGGTCAGATTTCAACAACATTTACTGAACATCAGATCAAATAAAGTCCAGTTCGGTCAGATTTCACCAACATTTACTGAACATCAGATCAAATAAAGTCCAGTTCGGTCAGATTTCACCAACATTTACTGAACATCAGATCAAATAAAGTCCAGTTCGGTCAGATTTCACCACCATTTACTGAACATCAGATCAAATAAAGTCCAGTTCGGTCAGATTTCAACAACATTTACTGAACATCAGATCAAATAAAGTCCAGTTCGGTCCGATTTCAACAACATTTACTGAACATCAGATCAAATAAAGTCCAGTTCGGTCAGATTTCACCAACATTTACTGAACATCAGATCAAATAAAGTCCAGTTCGGTCAGATTTCAACAACATTTACTGAACATCAGATCAAATAAAGTCCAGTTCGGTCAGATTTCACCAACATTTACTGAACATCAGATCAAATAAAGTCCAGTTCGGTCAGATTTCACCAACATTTACTGAACATCAGATCAAATAAAGTCCAGTTCGGTCAGATTTCACCAACATTTACTGAACATCAGATCAAATAAAGTCCAGTTCAGTCAGATTTCACCAACATTTACTGAACATCAGATCAAATAAAGTCCAGTTCGGTCAGATTTCAACAACATTTACTGAACATCAGATCAAATAAAGTCCAGTTCGGTCAGATTTCACCAACATTTACTGTCAGTTTCCTCTTTTTAGATCACGTCATGTGGAATAACTTCCCTCTGACTCACTTTCTTCTCTGACTGCTGTTTCTCTCCTCGTCCCTCCCCTGTGTGGCGTCACTGACTCGAGTCTCAGAGCTCATCGTAATGCACTGATCTGATTGGCTGAGCAGCCTCACGTGTGATATTCACAGCGCGTGTGATTGGTCTGTGAGTCTCCGGCTGCTAAAGCTACTGTAAAGGCTAGGAGAGTTAGGTTAAAGCAGGAACGCAACGAAGTTAATTCATTCTCCTGTTTGAGCTCCGATCAAAACTGCATGTTTTTCGTAATTTATTACATTTTTATTAAAGGACTAATTTGCATATTGCAGCCGTTTACAGGTTAACCAGCGGTACGTTGCGCGGCGCCGGTCTGGGGACGCTAAGTGGAATCCTCTCATTAGTGTGATGTGTGGCGGTCCGTTCAGCCCGTTAGCTCGTGATCTGCTGGCTGCTCAGAACAAAAGCAACACATCCCCCTCTCTCACTCTCACTCTCTTCTCTCCCTCTTTCTGTGTTTTCTCTCTTTCTCCGGGGAAGAGTGTGAATTTGACCTCAGATTCAGTGGCATGAGGCAAATTAGCCATGCTTAGCCCTTGCTCTGAGAATTTTAGCTGCCAGGCAAATGTCTGACCAATGCCGTTGCTGTAGGCCTTTCGGCAGCCACCAGTGAACTGAGAAATACAATATAACACCCCCCACCCCCAGCCCCCCACCCGCCACCCTGCCCCCCCCCACCCACCACCCTGCCCCCCCCACCCACCACCCTGCCCCCCAAGGCGTTTTACCATTTTTCTCTTTGCTTTAACATTATAAGAATTAAGTAAAACGTTATGGGTCAGTTTCCTGGACAAGAATTAAGCTTAGTACTGACCTACACAAGGCTAAGCAAGGCTAAGGCGAGAGGTCCAGATCAGTGAGCAGCAGTTTGGTTTTTGAGCACCACAGATGCAAGTTTTGCGTTGAGAGTGTTGGTAGAGAAGTACAGAGAAGGTCAGAAGGAGCTGCATTGTGTCTTTGTGGATCTAGAGAAGGCAGATGATAGGGTGCCAAGAGAGGAACTGTGGTACTGTATGAGGAAGTCAGGTGAAGCTGAAAAGTATGTTAGGGTGGTGCAGGACATGTATGAGGATAGTGAGACAGTGGTGAGGTGTGCAGTTGGAGTGACACATGGTTTCAAGGTGAAGGTGGGGCTACATCAGGGATCAGCTTTGAGCCCCTTCTTGTTTGCAATGGTGATGGAAAGGTTGACAGATGAGGTCAGGCAGGAGGTTCCATGGACCATGATGTTTGCAGATGACATTGTAATCTGTGGTGAGAGTAGAGAGCAGGTGGAAGAGAATCTGGAGAGGTGGAGGTTTGCACTGGAGAGGAGAGGAATGAAGGTCAGTAGAGACAAGACGGAATACATGTGTGTGAATGAGAGGGAGGCAGGTGGAAAGGTGAAGATGTAAGGAGTAGAGGTCGTAAAGGTGGATGACTTCAAATATCTTGGGTCAACCATCCAGAGCAATGGACAGTGTAGAAAAGAGGTGAAGAAGAGGGTGCAGGCAGGATGGAGTGGGTGGAGACGGGTGTCAGGGCTGATGTGTGACAGAAGGACAGCAGCAAGAGTGAAAGGGAAGGTCTACAAGACAGCAGTGCGTCCTGCTATGATGTCTGGTTTGGAGACTGTGGCTCTGTCTAAAAGACAGGAGGCTGAGCTGGAGGTGGCAGAGATGAAGATGCTGAGATTTTCATTGGGAGTGACCAGGATGGACAAGATTAGAAATGAGCAGATCAGAGGGACGGTGAAGGTGGAGCAGTTTGGAGATAAAGCCAGAGAGGCCAGGTTGAGATGGTTTGGACATGTGTTGAGGAGGAATAGTGGAGATATTGGGCAAAGAATGTTGGAGATGGAGCTGCCGGGTAGAAGGAGAAGAGATAGACCTCAGAGAAGGTTTATGGATGTAGTGAAGGTGGACATGGAGATGGTTGGTGTGAAAGTAGAGGAGGCAGTGGATAGGGCAAGATGGAGGCAGATGATCCGCTGTGGCGACCCCTAAAGGGAGCAGCCGAAAGAAGAAGAAGAAGAAGAAGACTGACCTACACAGCGTTCTGAATGGAGATTTGTGTGATTGTGATTTGTGTTCAGAGGCTGCCCCCTACTGGTCAACTAATCACTTTGTTCTGAAAATTGCCATACAGTTCCAACCATCCTGCCCTTTTCAGTGCTTTTCCACTTACTGGCCACTTTATTGGAAACATTCGCCTTGTGCTTCCACTAACTGGCCACTTTATTAGAAACACCCACTTTGGGGTTTATCAGAAACACCTAATAAAAGTGGAGCTGCTAGAGGGGTGTTTCTAATAAAGTGGTCAGTGAGGGTCTAAAGGCTTTGGGTAGAGATCAGAGCCCGACAGTGAATCACAATGTGTGTGTTTTCTCCTTTCAGCCTACATGAAGCGGCAGCACAGCTCGCTAAGTGAGAGCCCCTCACGTGAAGGCGGAGTGTGTATGGGTGATTACAGCCGGGCGGTCAGTCCACAGCCCATTGTGCGGGACCACCAGCCCCAGCTGAAGAAGCCCCGCGTGGTTTTGGCTCCAGAGGAGAAGGAGGCACTGAAGAGAGCGTACCAGCAGAAACCCTACCCGTCCCCCAAAACCATCGAGGAGCTCGCCAATCAGCTCAACCTCAAAACCAGCACCGTCATCAACTGGTTCCACAACTACAGGTACAGCACACCTGCAGGACGAGGACGTCAGCGTCCACAGCTGTGAGAGCGATAGGGTCATGTATTACAGTGAGGATCATCTCGCAGATCGTCACAGCTGGTTTTATTGACCGTAACTCACCACTGACAGTGTTCTACTGCTGTGTAGGACAGTCTTTTCCACACAGAACACAGAAGCCCTGAACATTCTTACACATATGAAATATACAGCAGGGCTGCTGGAGTTTCTAAACACTGTCCACTCACTGTCCACTCTATTAGACACTCCTACCTTGTCGGTCCACCTTGTAGAAGTAACGTCAGAGACGACAGCTCATCTGCTGCTGCACAGTTTGTGTTGGTCATCCTCTAGTCCTTCATCAGTGGTCACAGGACGCTGCCCACAGGACGCTGCCCACAGGACGCTGTTGGCTGGATATTTTTGGTTGGTGGACTATTCTCAGTCCAGCAGCGACACTGAGGTGTTTAAAAACTCCAGCAGCACTGCTGTGTCTGATCCACTCAGACCAGCGCAACACACACTAACACACCACCACCACATCAGTGTTACTGCAGTGCTGAGAATGACCCACCACCCAAATAGTACCTGCTCTGTGAGGGTCCATGGGGGTCCTGACCACTGAAGAACAGGGTAACAGAGTATCAGAGAAACAGATGGACTACAGTCTGTAACTGTAGAACTACAGGGTGGAACTGAACGGTCAGTGGAGCTGGACGAATAGACTTTGTGGAACTCTCAGTTTAGGGGAAATTTTGTGTATTTGGTGTGTCAGTCCTGATCAGTCCTGAGCTTCACTCTAACTATGTGCATGTCTAACCCAGTATGTTCACACTCATTCACACCTGCAGGGCTGTGTAAACGCTTTAAACACCTGAGCAAATCAGGAAAGATTTAACGATTCTCCCGCTGTGGCAGGTCTCGTATCCGGCGGGAGTTGTTTATAGAGGAGATCCAGGCGGCAGTGGGCGGTAAGTCCGGTGCGGACGGCGAGAGCAGCTGCGACGGCGCCGAATCCGACAGCAGAGCGTCCGGCCTGGAGGAGCCCAACCCCGATGAGCCGGCAGCCAGCGGGCACACGGACGCCCTCTTCACCTTCCCGGAATCCTCCTCGGCTCTGGCTTCCTCCTCGGCTTCCTCCGCCACTCCTTCGAGTAACCCAAGAGACAGCAGCCTGCGGCGGAAGAAGGCGGCGAACTTGAACAGCATCATCCACCGGCTGGAGAAAGCGGCGAACCGAGACGAGCCGCACGAGTGGGAGTTCTGAGTCGGCGGCGGATTCTCCAGGAAGGAAAAGAGCCGCGTTGGCTTTTTTCATTATTATACTGTCGTTTAGTAAAGCACTTACGGCCCTGCTGGCCACAGGGCTTCAACACCATTGGCCCAAATGGTGCAAAGAGAACTTAAGCGAGCTTAAACGAGCTTAACTCCCGTCCAAACTGGTGACAGCCAGGCTAAAGCAGAGCATATCCAAGAAACGCAAGACATCGAACTGTTCCAGACTGTTTTGTAATCGTTTTGAGGGTGCAGGCCATCGAAAGCGGCCTCAGACCAAAAGCACTTGTTAGCAGGAGGTCCTGATTCTCAACCTTCTGCAGCATCTTCACCTCCTGGCTATGCAAACTCCAGCACACACGGGGTTCCTCCTCAAAGGAACCGGCATTATTTAGAAATTTCAGAAGCTTCTCTCGGAGTAGGGAAGAAAAAACGAGTCATTTTATAGCGACGGCATTGCCACGAAGAGATTGCACAGTCAGTCGACTCTAAACACGTCTTTCACGATATTCGCGCGTTTTTTAGGAAAGCGAGCTGAAAACGATCAAACGATAAACGGTAGTTAGAAATCTTTGTTGATTAATATCCACGTTTTTAACGAATCTCTAGGTACAGTCGTGTTAGGAATCGAAACAAAGTCTCGTGGTAGCTAGTCGGTGTTTAATTTCTAGGTTCTCTGGATTGTTGATCGTTTTTATGATGATTTTGTTTGCATAGCTTTAACCGACGTCCTCCGGCCTCCGTTTCTGAGCTGTTTTGAGGGGGATCTTGTTAAATACACTTCGTTTTAGGCCAAAATCGACACAATAGTGCAAAAGGACCTGTACAGGACTTTATAATATTATTCTAGATATTTTTAAAAGACAGAAAGCTTGCTTTGTAACCTCTAGTCAATAGAACCGCATGTTAGAACCCTCACGGCAGGGGACAGTGCGGTGAAACAGACGCTGAGAAAGTGAGATGGTTTGCAGCGTTTGGACGCATCGCGACCCTCAACCTTCAGGTTCTTCACTACATCATCGCACGCTCACCTTTACAAACGACATCGGTTTCCTCACAAAAAGAGGGTTCTTTCGTAAAGAAAATGGTTCTATATGGACGCATGAACTCTCGAAGAACCCTCTGCAACAAGCCTGACATTCTAGCAATAGAAGAACCCTTTTTTGGTGCTACATGGAACCCTTTTCAACGAGGTTCTATATAGAACCATCTATATCACGATCTCCATCAGTCTGAAGAACCCTTCCATGATGCAAAGAACCCTTTAATCATGGAGGGGGTTCTTTGAATGTTCTTGGTTCTATATTAAACCATTTTCTTTACCAAAGAACCCTTAAAGAACCATCATTTTTAAGTGGGTACCTTGTGCTTCCACTCACAGGCCACTTTATCAGAAACTTTATCATGATTAAAGGGTTCTTCAGACTGATGGAGAACATGCTGTACATTCAAGGGATATTTCAAAGGTTCTTTAGTAAATTAAGTGGTTCTATATAGAACTTTGAACATTCAAAGAATTAAATGTTATTATATCACAAAAAGGTTCTTTAGATTGATGGAAATAGTGTTGTAGATGGTTCTGTATAGCACCAAAAAGGGTTCTTCTCTTGTTAAGATGTTAAGCTGGTTACAATAGCAGAACCCTTTTTGGTGCTGTATAGATCCCTTTCAGCAAGGTTCTATATAGAGCCATACAGCACGTTCTCCATCAGTCTGAAGGACCTATTTCCAAATGGTTCTATGAGTTTTCATGGTTCTATAGAGAGCCATTTTCTGTTCTAAAGAACCTTGAAGAACCACCTCTTTTAGGAGTGTAGATGGTTCTATACAGAACCTTTTTGAAAAGTGTTCCATATAGCACCAACACGGGTTCTGCTATTGCTACACGTTACAATCGTAACAATAGAAGAACCGTTTTTGGGGCTGTTTAGAACCATATACTACACACTCTGCATCAATCTGAAAATTTAGGCTTGCAAATGGTTCTATATGGAACCATTTTCTGTACTGAAGAACCCTTAAAGAACCGTCTTTTAAGAGTTTATAACACCACAGCCACAGATACGCTGCAGTTACAGCCAGAACATCGTCCACGTTCTGTGCATGTTTTTGTTTAATTGACACATTTAATTCCTTTCTGTGGACCTTAGTGATCCCAGCACTGCGTGAAGGTCAGAGACCCCCGTCGTTTATTTCGTCTTCAGTTGAAAGTACAAGAGATTCAGAGTCACTCAGAAGCCTCAGCAGCTGAATCTCCTCTCAGCCGTGTCCAGTCAGCGAGCCTCTCTCTCCCGTCATTCCAGCTCCCGATCTTCTCAGGAGCCTCACTCTCAGCTCCTCAAAGAACCTGCAGACACGCCTCCAGAGCTCAGTCTGAGAAGCTGGTTGATGATTTCCTGAATCAAACACATTCAGTGGTGCTGAGGTCTGGACTCTGGGGTGGTCAGTCCATCGCCCAGCTTCTTTGTTCGATGTGTCCGTCTCCTTTTGTCAGTGAGGTTCTTCTTGATCAGCACACGTCCTTTCAGACCCACGGCGCTGAGTGGTCTTCTCACAGTGGAAGGATGGACAGAAACACCTGTGGATGTTTTCAGATCTGAAGCAGCTTGATCTTCTCCTCTCTCTCAGAGATCAAAGCTTTAAGCTGTTATCTGATGGGGCGGTTCTGGGGACGACCGGCTCTTCCAGGTGGTTGTTAGGAGAACATTTTCTCCAGTTTTGGGAAATCTCAAAAATTTCCTCAAAAATGTCCTTTGAGAAATGTTTCTTGTATTTAATGACCAAGAAAGTAAATGCATGAAGGGGTCTCTGACTTTTGCACAGTACTGTATATTTCAACTATGCGATTTAAATAATAGAAAAGTCGAGATTTTGTTGTTTGTTGATCGTTAAAGCAGCAAATTTCTTACAATGAATCGATTTTATTACGATTCTTTAGGAAACGATTCATTTTGATGATTCATTTAGAATCTACAGAAGTCCAGAGACGCCATGAGGTGCCTGTAATTTTCTGGGTATGCTATCTTGAGATCACAAGATTGTTATGATCTCAAGATAACATCTTTTGCTGTCTCCAGATCACAAGATGATTAAGTCATGATCTCAGGATAACAACTTTTGTTATATCCAGATCACAATATAATTAAGTCATGGTCTCAAGATAACAGCTTTTATCATCTCAAGACCACAAGATAACCAAGTAATAATCTCAAGATAACAACTTTTCTTATATTCAGATCACAAGATAATCAAGTCGTGTTCTTAAGATAACAACCTGGGTAATCTAAAGATCACAAGAAAAATCATGATCTCAAGTTAACAAATGATGTTATCTCGAGATTACAGGATAATTAAATCTTGATCTCAAGATAACAATCCAGAGGATGATAACTACCTCATGGCGTCTCTGGACTTCCCTAAGAATCAGTTCAGTTTATTTATATTGGTACGATTCAGAATTCTTATTAAAACACTATTTATGGGTTACAAAGTGTGAACTCTATAGAATAAAAGTCCTTCTTTTTGTTTTTGTTTTAGGGATATTTTTACAATTTAAAATAGCCTGGAATTTCATTTTATTTCACTCTATAAATAAATATAATTATAATGAATTTAGTCAACATTCCCAAACAGTTGCAGGACCTTCAGACACTTTTATACCCCGTTAATTAGAAAAGAATCTCTGAATTGTGGCAAAACAGGTCAAACACCGGTCAACACGGGTCAGAAGAGTTTATTTCGTCTTGTATTTGGGATCAATACGGCGCTCGGTCACTATGTAGTTTGTCCCAGCTGTCACTGCCGCCCTCTAGTGTCCCTACGCGTCCACTGCAGCTGATTTTCTATGTGATTTTTTTTTTAAGTGGATGGACGATGCTATTGTTCGTTTTTCCATGTCCATAAGCCTCCGAAAGTGTCCGTATCCCAAATTAGTGAATTATTAGCATATTATTAGTACGTTTGCTCACAGCTGGACAAACTCCACCCCTCCTCACAGCCTATCTGCATTTTATTTACGCATTTGAGAAAAACTAATATCATTTTTTTGTTCATTGGTGTGGTGTGCTTATTTATAGATACTGTCTTATACATATCGATGTCTTATTATTTGTGATATATCTATTTTTTTTCTTTCACGGAAGGGACTATATATGGTCAGGTTACATATTATTAGACTAATAGACTGCCGGCAGTATTGGGTTATGTACTTTTGATACATGTCTATTAATGAATTAATCCTGAAGGTTATCATTATGACTTTTTTGTTTGTATTATTGTGTTTAATGAGCTGGATGAACACAGTTACTCTGCCGGTGGACACAGGCAGTGCTACGGCTTGAATTATTAAGCATGTAAACATTATTTTTCCTGCAGGTAAGAATTCACAAGGATGCAAATGTTGGAAGACAGCAATGTTATAGTGTGAAGATTATTTTATCATGGAAAAAAATCCTTTATTGATTTTTTTTCTCTGCCAATTCACCGTAATCTTCAGTATTATGGTGCTTTTTCTGCCAGTAATGAAAACCAGACCGTTGTTCTTAGGCTCAGTCAACTTCATTAACTGGTTAAGATGTAAACAGAGCCGTTCAGAGTGGTTTGGGTTTGGTTTCCTAGTCTGTTCACAGTGGTGGTGATGGGAACCAGACGTCTCCCTCTAAAAGCTCCTCACAGTGGTGGTGATAGGAACCAGACGTCCCTCTAAAAGCTCCTCACAGTGGTGGTGATAGGAACCAGACGTCCCTCTAAAAGCTCCTCACAGTGGTGGTGATGGGAACCAGACGTCCCTCTAAAAGCTCCTACAGAAAGTTCCTACATGAACTGGTTCTGAATTCACTGCCTGATGACTGAGACGCTGTTTTATGAGAGTTTAGAGAACTTCAACTCCATTCATGGTGGAGGGAGACATGCAGGGCGCTGTGCGGCAAAATAGTCCCCAAAGAAAACTCAGTATTCCAGATTTTCCACTATTTTCCATCATCAACATTCCATATAAGCTCAGAAGACTCGTGTAGGTTCTCTGGTGGTTCTGGATGGTAAATAAAGTGTCTATATCTGTGTTGTAGTCATGGCGACGTCTGGTTCCCATCACCACCACTGTAAAGACATTTGAACCATTCCAGACATGCAGGAATTTTCCCTTTAACTGCTCTGAATTGCCAGTTTGTTAGAAAACCCTAGTTTTTTTCTGCACTTATTGGCCATTTTATCTGAAACACTGAACTTATAGGTGCACCGCATAGATGTACAGTTGCAGACCGTATATAACGGACCATGTCAGCGATCAGGTCAGTGGTCGTGTGGTCAGAAACTGACCAGTGAAGACGGGAGTGGAGGGTGATGATAGAAACTGTGGAGCAGTTTACAAAACATAAGCTACAGTCTGTAACTGTACACCTGCATAGCGGAGCTGTATGGTGGTGTTTCCGATAAAGTGGCCAGTGAGTGTAGGTCAGGGTAGGAAACTGGACTTTCCGAATTCACTGTCGGATTAATTTACATTATCTTCATTTGTTCAAAGCTGGCTCATTGTTGTGAGCGGGAAGCTGTTTTTTTTCCTTTGTGGTGTAAAAAGCCTATAAAAGCACAGCATGCTACTCAAAACTCCTCCAAACGTTCAGCCAGACTACAGTATTTGCACTGATTTAAGTCCAGGACTGTTTCTTAATCTCACTCTTTCATCTGGAGTGCCTTCATACTGTAGACCCACCATTCAGAACCATTATAATGAACATTACGCTAAGTAATAACATGCAGTGTAATGGTGGCTGTAGCATAATTAGGTTGTTTAAAGAGTTTTAAATGTACAGCCCTGTGGAGGCGCTCGGCACGTTCTACTTCTAAAGTCCTTTCAGTAAGGAAAACCAAAACTGCGTTTAATCCGCACCAAACGAATTGTTTTCACTTTTAGCTGGCAGAACCAGCCTCTCCAGGCTCT
Source organism: Pygocentrus nattereri (assembly GCF_015220715.1). Taxonomy (NCBI): domain Eukaryota; kingdom Metazoa; phylum Chordata; class Actinopteri; order Characiformes; family Serrasalmidae; genus Pygocentrus; species Pygocentrus nattereri. Next base: position 1,223,906 of record NC_051228.1, read on the forward strand.
GCCCACAGATGTGGTGTTTCATAGCTACTGATGTGAGGTTGGATGAGTTTTACAGAACACTGGTAAAAATGCCATTAAACCCAACGAGAAACTGTAGAACGGACTCGGTTTATATCACAATACCTACATTTAGAGTCGGTTATTCATTCAGTCTAATGAGAAACTGTAGAACGGACTCGGTTTATATCACAATACCTACATTTAGAGTCGGTTATTCATTCAGTCTAATGAGAAACTGTAGAACAGACTCGGTTTATATCACAATACCTACATTTAGAGTCGGTTATTCATTCAGTCTAATGAGAAACTGTAGAACGGACTCGGTTTATATCACAATACCTACATTTAGAGCCGGTTATTCATTCAGCCTAATGAGAAACTGTAGAACAGACTCGGTTTATATCACAATACCTACATTTAGAGTCGGTTATTCATTCAGTCTAATGAGAAACTGTAGAACGGACTCGGTTTATATCACAATACCTACATTTAGAGTCGGTTATTCATTCAGTCTAATGAGAAACTGTAGAACGGACTCGGTTTATATCACAATACCTACATTTAGAGTCGGTTATTCATTCAGTCTAATGAGAAACTGTAGAACGGACTCGGTTTATATCACAATACCTACATTTAGAGTCGGTTATTCATTCAGTCTAACGAGAAACTGTAGAACAGACTCGGTTTATATCACAATACCTACATTTAGAGTCGGTTATTCATTCAGTCTAATGAGAAACTGTAGAACAGACTCGGTTTATATCACAATACCTACATTTAGAGTCGGTTATTCATTCAGCCTAATGAGAAACTGTAGAACAGACTCGGTTTATATCACAATACCTACATTTAGAGTCGGTTATTCATTCAGTCTAATGAGAAACTGTAGAACGGACTCGGTTTATATCACAATACCTACATTTAGAGTCGGTTATTCATTCAGCCTAATGAGAAACTGTAGAACAGACTCGGTTTATATCACAATACCTACATTTAGAGCCGGTTATTCATTCAGTCTAATGAGAAACTGTAGAACGGACTCGGTTTATATCACAATACCTACATTTAGAGTCGGTTATTCATTCAGTGTAATGAGAAACTGTAGAACGGACTCGGTTTATATCACAATACCTACATTTAGAGCCGGTTATTCATTCAGTCTAATGAGAAACTGTAGAACGGACTCGGTTTATATCACAATACCTACATTTAGAGCCGGTTATTCATTCAGTCTAATGAGAAACTGTAGAACAGACTCGGTTTATATCACAATACCTACATTTAGAGTCGGTTATTCATTCAGTCTAATGAGAAACTGTAGAACAGACTCGGTTTATATCACAATACCTACATTTAGAGCCGGTTATTCATTCAGTCTAATGAGAAACTGTAGAACAGACTCGGTTTATATCACAATACCTACATTTAGAGTCAGTTGAATGAACCGACTCGTTGGGTTTAATGGGATTTCTGCCAGTGTTCTGTGAAGGTCGTGTAACCGTACAGCAGCTATGACAGAGCACTTGTGGGCGGAGCCTGGAGAGGTCAATGAGTCAAAAGTTCCTCTGTTTTTGTCTCAGGTCTCGGTGTCACAGTGTTTTGCTCTTCTAACTGAGGCGATGTATCTGCTCACGCTTTCAGATCTGAGTGTAAAAACCAAAGTTGTCCAAATGTTTGAACTTTAATTGGAGCTGTTTTTAGTGTCCCAGAGTTTTACAGCCTCTGGCTGTTATTAGCAATAAATAACCTGTAATGTGGACCAAAACTCGGGGTTTTGACCAGCGTGTGAGAGCGGCGCTGGTGTTAACGTGTGTTTGTGTTTTTCTTCACTGTCACTTTGATGTTGTTGTTGGTACCATGAGATGAAGCGCTTGCAGGACTGTGGACGAGGCGTCTGATCATTTGTTCCGCCACGTATTTTTCTGTGGGAAGGTTGCGGATTGTTATGGACGTCTAGCAGCCGTACAGACACCACATTTATCTGATTTCTGTAGAGTGGTCAGCGTTTATGGGTCCGTGTGGCGTTGCTGTAGACTCTGTGTTTGTCCCCGAGGCTGGTTTCAGCTACTTCAGCTGTCTGATCAAACACTTCAAAGCTCTGAACAGGAATCTGTTTCATGTCATTGTTTTGAAGCCGGACTGGCAATAATCTTACACGTGTCAATCATTTCGTAACCACGTTAATGCACTTCTGTCGGTTTATCAGTGATTTTAAAGAAATAATTTGGTGAAAACTCAAATTTACCCAGATTCCACCCCTCAGTCTAAATGTTGTTGGTCAGCAAAGGCGTGTTTGCTTCCTTAGCTTTAGCACTGGAGCTTCGAGGCTGATGTTGCCAACAGCAAATCAGGAAAAAGGGAAGGGAAACTCCACCAAAGTCCACATAATTAAGTGGTTAAGATGTAAACAGAGATAGTTCTAGATAAACTTTCCAAGTCAGAGCCGTTCACAGTGGTGGTGATGGGAACCAGACGTCCCCCTCTAAAAGCTCCTCACAGTGGTGGTAATGGGAACCAGACGTCCCTCTAAAAGCTCCTACAGAAAGTTCCTACATGAGCTGGTTCTGAATTCACTGCCTGATGACTGAGACGCTGTTTTATGAGAGTTTAGAGAACTTCAACTCCATTCATGGTGGAGGGAGACATGCAGGGCGCTGTGCGGCAAAATAGTCCCCAAAGAAAACTCAGTATTCCAGATTTTCCACTGTTTTCCATCATCAACATTCCATATAAGCTCAGAAGACTCGTGTAGGTTCTCTGGTGGTTCTGGATGGTAAATAAAGTGTCTATATCTGTGTTGTAGTCATGGCGACGCCTGGTTCCCATCACCACCACTGTAAAGACGTCTGAGGCCTTTCACAACAAGCCGCTCTGTTTACATATTAAACGCTGCGTTTTGGGGGATTTTTGGAAAGTGGTGGAATTCTGTTTTAAGTCATCTTAAGTAGACTTAACTGTGTGGTGTCTGACGCTGTAATTCACACTAAAGCAGTACATACAACATCCAAAAGGGCTGCTAATGAGCAAACGCGGTGGCTGATCAGCTCCGTTTGGATTAAGAGGAGAAACGTGTAAATGAGACTTTTCCCCCTGACCTGGTCCTGTAAACTGGACGTGCTGGTCATTCTGTGTAATGTGTGTGTGAGTGCGAAAGGCAGGTCCGACTCAAAGCCGAGTCCTTTAGCCTCTCTGTGTTCTCAGCCTCTCATCGCCCCTCCGGCCTCTCACGAAGCTCAGGTAGAACCTCAGTTCAGCCCAGCGCCTCGACCCGAAGCGCCTCGGTGTCTCCCTCCTTACCAGCTGCTGACGCAGTTTTGTGGTCTATTTTTCTATGTTTCATAACTCTGAACCACACGATGGAGCTGAAGCTCAATACCTGAATAAAAAAACTCTTCCACTTTGTTGTTTTCTTGATATGTGTTTGATTTGGTTGGTTTTTATGTGTATTGGCATCGTTGTGTTCACTTTCACACTTCTGATGGAAAAAAGCAATATCACTGTATCAAGTTCATTATTATTATTATTATTATTACTTGTAATAATTATTACCCTAGGTGCGAAAAGGGAAGTAAATATATTTTGTATTCTAAATATCTCACTAGTGGACTGCATTTATTTGAACATGAATCAGTTTTAAGGCTAAAATCGTTCATTGCCTTATGCGCAACTGATAATGTGCAGTTTGGAACTGTGCAGTACATCAGGCCGTCCACTAGATGTCGTTGCAGTTTCTGACCACAGAGCCGCTCTCGTCTGGATATGTTTGGGTGGACGGTCCGCCCTCAGCCTAGCAGTGACACTGACGTGTTTATAAGCCAAATAATATCTGGACAGGAGTCCAAATAATATGTGGACAGGAGCGGCGCTGAAATCAGAAACTGACAAGTGATGAATGAAGTAGAGGAGGCTGATCAACTGCGCAGTCGCAGATGGACTACAGTCTGTGGCTGAACTCAAACATAGTGAAGATACAAGGTGGGTGTTTCTAATAAAGTGGCCAGTCAGTGGAATCACAGGTTGGGTGTTTCTGATAAAGTGGCCAGTTAGTGGAAGCACAAGGTGGGTGTTTCTAATAAAGTGGCCAGTTAGTGGAATCACAGGTTGGGTGTTTCTGATAAAGTGGCCAGTTAGTGGAAGCACAAGGTGGGTGTTTCTAATAAAGTGGCCAGTTAGTGGAAGCACAAGGTGGGTGTTTCTAATAAAGTGGCCAGTTAGTGGAAGCACAAGGTAGGTGTTTCTAATAAAGTGGCCAGTTAGTGGAAGCACAAGGTGGGTGTTTCTAATAAAGTGGCCAGTTAGTGGAAGCACAAGGTGGGTGTTTCTAATAAAGTGGCCAGTTAGTAGAAGCACAAGGTAGGTGTTTCTAATAAAGTGGCCAGTGAGTGGAAGCACAAGGTAGGTGTTTCTAATAAAGTGGCCAGTTAGTGGAAGCACAAGGTGGGTGTTTCTAATAAAGTGGCCAGTTAGTAGAAGCACAAGGTAGGTGTTTCTAATAAAGTGGCCAGTTAGTGGAAGCACAAGGTCAGTGTTTCTAATAAAGTGGCCAGTTAGTGGAAGCACAAGGTGGGTGTTTCTAATAAAGTGGCCAGTTAATACCTGGAAAAAGGAAGTGCAAACGTTTCTGGTAAAATAAAACAAGTACTTAAATACTGAATAACGTCTAGAAATGTAACGGGATTTCTCAGTAAATGCAGCACAAACCTCCACATAAGAGCCGAAGTTTGAACTCTTTTCTTCTCCTTTTGTGATTGTTTTGGTCTAAAATAAAATGCTGTACTGATGCGTCTTCAAAAAAAAGAAAGAAAAGAAAAACACAGAAAAGGAATTAGTAGCTAAACCGGAACGGCTAAAATGAGCGAATAAAAAGAAGAAAAAGTAAAAGAGTGACTCACAAACCTTCCTGACAGAAGTAAAAGTAAGATCATTGGAATAAAACGCGTTTTCTGGGGTCGCCTCGTCCAGAAACGGCGCAGACGAGCTGCGTCAACCTGCGGAGTTAAACCACCAAGCCAACAGCGCCCTCTGGCGGCCGAGAACACAGCCTGTCAGCCTACGTCACGGGGATTATACATATACATTGCTTATTATTACATATACATTGATATTTTACACTTAGGATAAAAACAGATTTAGTTCAGATTTAGTTCAATCTAAAATTTAGCCTAAACACACTGAAATAAACAGGTTTATTATGAATTATTATTATTATTAATAAATTTTCAGATCGAAGTTCATTTTAAGTGTCTAGTTTAAAATAAATCTGTTTTTTCTCCCATCGAAGCTTTTATGCATTAATATCTGTATATATTTTAATTTAATATTTATTGTAACGCATTCTGCCTTTTCACTGCATGAGCTCAGAATACTGATTTTGTTTATAATTATAAAGGTTTCTATTAAAACGATAAAGAAACATTAGAAATTATGCAAGTTATGTAGATATTACAACAACATCAAAGCAGCCTGGAATCATCCCTGTCATTTGCATTAATTACGATCTGCATAATTTGCCACCGTGTATGAACTAGTAAACAGTCCAAGCACAGGAGGGCGGGGCTTGTCGGAATACAGGTGTTAAAAGAAAAACAACTTTATTTACATACACATATATGATTTGACAGGAATATAAATACATATCAGTGCAAATATAAATAATATACATGAGTATGAATATGAATATAAATATACATTTCAAATGTGAGGTGTTTAAATAAAAGCAAAATGTATGCATATCCAAATGTATGTATAAATGGCATATATATTTATATATAAGACACTGTACGCGCGCGTATTTATACATTAATGTAAATACATTCATATTTATTACATTTTGAATAAAGGTTAATGTACATAACTTCATATTTATCTTAACAGCCAATCCCCGTGTAGAGTAGGCAGAGGGGGCGTGGGGCGCCGGAAAACGGGTGGAAAACAAACCCAAACAGAAGCCCTGCTTATCTGTAGCTGCGGCCGCCTGAGAGTGATTTGTTCCCGGTTTGCTGGATCGAGTCGGTCCGCTTGAGAGCCGCCGTGGACGGAACCTCCCAGCAGGCCGTGTGGTCGGTGTGCATGCAGCAGAATGGAGCCGGAGACACGCCGAACGGAGCCGGAGACACGCCGGTGCTGAGGCGCTTCGGGCCGGAGGGCCGCGCAGGGCCGCAGCCGCGGGTCATGGTGGTGTTTTCGGCCGCCAGTGAGAGCGAGGAGTCCGTAGACGCGGGGACGGGCTTGGGGGGCGCAGCGGCGGGGCTGGAAGAGCAGGAGCCCCGCAGAGCAGCCACTGGAAGCCCGCTGAGGAGCCTGGGGAAGACCCTCCACTCCTTCAGCCCAGCTCAGGAGGTAAAACCGAGGTTTTTGTCTATCATGGGGGGTGTGGCTGGGTTACTAACATGGGGCACCTAAAAAGAAGGGTTCTTCAAGGGTTCTTTTAAATGGAATGGCTCTGTTTAGAACCACGCGGTCCATACAGAACCATTTGCATGCATAAATGGTTCTCTGCTCGTGGAAATCGATGGAGAATGTGTCGTGCGTGGTTCTGTGTGGAACCTTTTTGAAAATGCTTCTGTAAAGCACCAAAAAGGGTTCTACTGTTGTTATGAGCGTGACGTCAGAACAGTAGAAGAACCCTTTTCGGTGCTATGTAGAACCACATACAGCATGTTCTCCATCAGAAGAACCCTTTCTTCATGCAGAGACCCTTTTAAGCGGGCGAAAATGGCTCTGTGTGGAACTCATGGTTCTAAACAGAACCGTTCCCTTTGCTAAAGAACCCATTTTTAAGAAATGTTCTTTTCCTTTTTTTCCTTTTCTTCACAATATTTCGTTTTTCTGAAGTTTAATAAGTAAAAACAGATTTGAAACTAACTGTTAGTGTCACTTTTCATGAAAAACTGTGTCTTATCTGGGGTTCTCCGCGGGTTAAACAGCTCTATAGTGGAACATGCAGTTACCCCGGGCGCTTTAAGTACTGATAATATCCACGAAACGCCCATAAAAGCATATTTTTGACATTATTTATCACGATAACGATAAAATATGGTCATATTATCCTATATGGGAGCATGTATTCAGGCTTATAATATATAGATATGGCAAAACATGTAATATCACAACACATCATGAAGTTATAACAAGGCACAGTATTTATATATTTATTTTTTTGGTAAGTTGGAAAAGAGAAAGTAGAGCCAAATTTAAAAAAACCATCAAAAACAATAAGTTCAATGATTTATATTGAATATTTTATATGCTGCACTCGGTCCAGTCCAGCCGGGATGAATGATTAATTACGCCCTCTTTGTGATCTAACGTGCCGCTGGAATCTGTATAAGTAGGCAATATGACAGTGTGTCTATCATTATTGTGCTAAATTATGTTATAATATTATATAGTGTGTATCGTCAGTGCTTGTAGAAACTGACCAACTGCATGTTTCCTTGTAAAGAGAGACAGTTTAACTGCATATAGTGAATAAAAATCACAGTTTTCGGTGATAAAATGTAGCACTGCTGGCTCTTTCCTCTCTGATCTGATGTCTGAACAAAATATCGTCATATCCGTATTGCGATATTATATTTTTGCCATATCGCCCACCTCTGTGTACTGATCATGTCCACGATACGCTCAGAAAAGCATGTTATGATGTAACGTATCACGGTATTGATTAACATTGTCGTATTGCCCGGCTGTGGGTGTGGTTTGTTTATAAATTGCTGCTGTATTTTATGTAAAAGGTTTGAAGGTTTGTGTTTTTACGCTCGGCTGTGTTGTTTGTGTCGTGTGTCGCTGCATTAAGGTGTCTCTGTAAAATCCCCGGCGCTGGATTAACACAGTGTTGTAGTTCACTCTAACGTTAGAGCCTACAGTGCACAGCTGACCCAACCCACTCAACCTGCAACATCCAGATACAGCAAAGCTGTGACGAATTCACTCCTACAGAGCTGTATTACACATTAATACACCTTCTATTAATCAAATCATACGAGCTCTATTATTAATATGCAACTAGGCACAAATGAAATCTGAGCACAAGTATGTGGTTTAATCTGACACACAGTGTTGACTTCCATCTAGACAGTTTAGCCCTGTATTACAGTATAATGTTAGTCTTAATTTAACACTGTATTACGCAGTATATACTGTGTGTAGTACAGCGTTATAGGTCTCAGTTTAACACTGTATTACGCGGTATATACTGTGTGTAGTACGGCGTTATAGGTCTCAGTTTAACACTATTACGCGGTATATACTGTGTGTAGTACGGCGTTATAGGTCTCAGTTTAACACTGTATTACGCAGTATATACTGTGTGTAGTACAGCGTTATAGGTCTCAGTTTAACACTGTATTACGCAGTATATACTGTGTGTAGTACAGCGTTATAGGTCTCAGTTTAACACTGTATTACGCGGTATATACTGTGTGTAGTACGGCGTTATAGGTCTCAGTTTAACACTGTATTACGCAGTATATACTGTGTGTAGTACAGCGTTATAGGTCTCAGTTTAACACTGTATTACGCGGTATATACTGTGTGTAGTACAGCGTTATAGGTCTCAGTTTAACACTGTATTACGCGGTATATACTGTGTGTAGTACAGCGTTATAGGTCTCAGTTTAACACTGTATTACGCGGTATATACTGTGTGTAGTACAGCGTTATAGGTCTCAGTTTAACACTGTATTACGCGGTATATACTGTGTGTAGTACGGCGTTATAGGTCTCAGTTTAACACTGTATTACGCAGTATATACTGTGTGTAGTACAGCGTTATAGGTCTCAGTTTAACACTGTATTACGCGGTATATACTGTGTGTAGTACGGCGTTATAGGTCTCAGTTTAACACTATTACGCGGTATATACTGTGTGTAGTACGGCGTTATAGGTCTCAGTTTAACACTGTATTACGCAGTATATACTGTGTGTAGTACGGCGTTATAGGTCTCAGTTTAACACTGTATTACGCGGTATATACTGTGTGTAGTACGGCGTTATAGGTCTCAGTTTAACACTATTACGCGGTATATACTGTGTGTAGTACGGCGTTATAGGTCTCGGTTTAACACTGTATTACGCGGTATATACTGTGTGTAGTACGGCATTATAGGTCTCAGTTTAACACTGTATTACGCGGTATATACTGTGTGTAGTACGGCGTTATAGGTCTCAGTTTAACACTGTATTACGCGGTATATACTGTGTGTAGTACGGCGTTATAGGTCTCAGTTTAACACTGTATTACGCGGTATATACTGTGTGTAGTACGGCATTATAGGTCTCAGTTTAACACTGTATTACGCGGTATATACTGTGTGTAGTACGGCGTTATAGGTCTCAGTTTAACACTGTATTACGCAGTATATACTGTGTGTAGTACGGCGTTATAGGTCTCAGTTTAACACTGTATTACGCAGTATATACTGTGTGTAGTACAGCGTTATAGGTCTCAGTTTAACACTGTATTACGCGGTATATACTGTGTGTAGTACAGCGTTATAGGTCTCAGTTTAACACTGTATTACGCGGTATATACTGTGTGTAGTACAGCGTTATAGGTCTCAGTTTAACACTGTATTACGCGGTATATACTGTGTGTAGTACGGCGTTATAGGTCTCAGTTTAACACTGTATTACGCAGTATATACTGTGTGTAGTACGGCGTTATAGGTCTCAGTTTAACACTGTATTACGCGGTATATACTGTGTGTAGTACAGCGTTATAGGTCTCAGTTTAACACTGTATTACGCTGTATATACTGTGTGTAGTACGGCGTTATAGGTCTCAGTTTAACACTGTATTACGCAGTATATACTGTGTGTAGTACAGCGTTATAGGTCTCAGTTTAACACTGTATTACGCGGTATATACTGTGTGTAGTACGGCGTTATAGGTCTCAGTTTAACACTGTATTACGCAGTATATACTGTGTGTAGTACAGCGTTATAGGTCTCAGTTTAACACTGTATTACGCGGTATATACTGTGTGTAGTACGGCGTTATAGGTCTCAGTTTAACACTGTATTACGCAGTATATACTGTGTGTAGTACGGCGTTATAGGTCTCAGTTTAACACTGTATTACGCGGTATATACTGTGTGTAGTACGGCGTTATAGGTCTCAGTTTAACACTATTACGCGGTATATACTGTGTGTAGTACGGCGTTATAGGTCTCGGTTTAACACTATTACGCGGTATATACTGTGTGTAGTACGGCGTTATAGGTCTCGGTTTAACACTGTATTACGCGGTATATACTGTGTGTAGTACGGCGTTATAGGTCTCAGTTTAACACTGTATTACGCGGTATATACTGTGTGTAGTACGGCGTTATAGGTCTCAGTTTAACACTGTATTACGCAGTATATACTGTGTGTAGTACGGCGTTATAGGTCTCAGTTTAACACTGTATTACGCGGTATATACTGTGTGTAGTACGGCGTTATAGGTCTCAGTTTAACACTGTATTACGCGGTATATACTGTGTGTAGTACGGCGTTATAGGTCTCAGTTTAACACTGTATTACGCGGTATATACTGTGTGTAGTACGGCGTTATAGGTCTCAGTTTAACACTGTATTACGCGGTATATACTGTGTGTAGTACGGCGTTATAGGTCTCAGTTTAACACTGTATTACGCGGTATATACTGTGTGTAGTACAGCGTTATAGGTCTCAGTTTAACACTGTATTACGCGGTATATACTGTGTGTAGTACAGCGTTATAGGTCTCAGTTTAACACTGTATTACGCGGTATATACTGTGTGTAGTACGGCGTTATAGGTCTCAGTTTAACACTGTATTACGCAGTATATACTGTGTGTAGTACGGCGTTATAGGTCTCAGTTTAACACTGTATTACGCGGTATATACTGTGTGTAGTACGGCGTTATAGGTCTCAGTTTAACACTGTATTACGCGGTATATACTGTGTGTAGTACGGCGTTATAGGTCTCAGTTTAACACTGTATTACGCGGTATATACTGTGTGTAGTACGGCGTTATAGGTCTCAGTTTAACACTGTATTACGCGGTATATACTGTGTGTAGTACGGCGTTATAAGTCTCAGTTTAACACTGTATTACACGGTATATACTGTGTGTAGTACGGCGTTATAGGTCTCAGTTTAACACTGTATTACGCAGTATATACTGTGTGTAGTACGGCGTTATAGGTCTCAGTTTAACACTGTATTACGCGGTATATACTGTGTGTAGTACGGCGTTATAAGTCTCAGTTTAACACTGTATTACGCAGTATATACTGTGTGTAGTACGGCGTTATAGGTCTCAGTTTAACACTGTATTACGCGGTATATACTGTGTATAATGCAAGACAGTGTTAATTAAGCTGTATAATATACAGCATGTACTATGTACATTGTATATAATACAACACTCCCAGTACTAATTTAACACTACAGTGTACAGTGTGTAAAGTGTACTGTATTCTGTGTATCATACAACATCGTAAGTGGTAATTTAACAGTGTAATATGCATTATATAATGCTTGTCATATATAATGTATATAATTCAACAGGGACAGGTTAACAGTGTAATATGCAGTATACACTGTGTACTGCATATAATAGAACAGTAAGTAGTAATTTAATTAATTTAAATAATGTATATAACAACTTCATGAGTGTTCATTTAATATATTACACTGTATATACTGTTATAATGTATATAATACAATACTATAAGTGTTGATTTAACAGTGTAATATACAGCATTTACTGCATACATTACATACTGTATATAACACAACACTGCCAGTACTAGTTAACAGTGTAAAATACTGTATATACAGTTTACTGTACGTAATATATAATAATAATAATACAACAGTATCAAGTACAGTATATACTGCTTGTATTTTCTTTGAGTGTTAAATCAGTAGCACGTTCCTCACGTCCCTCCACTTAACTGCTGGATCTGTTCACTACAGGCAACAGAAGCATTAACCAGGTTCCCTTTACATTTCCTCAGCCCTGATTGGCTCGTTTCCCCCCCGGTGGGTGGGCCTGCGGCTCCTAATTGGCTCACAGTCACATGGCTGTCAAATCGGACGTCTCTGTGGGATTAAAGGTGCTTAATGGTGTTTTGGAAAGGCCCTGCTGAAGGTGTCACTGATGAACTCGCCGTGTCCTCTGATTAGTGTAATCGCATTAGAGCCAGAGCCCTTTTCAACTCGAGCTCTCCAAATATTCATATTCGGCCCTGATTGGGTGATGTGATTATCTGTTGCAGTACATTTATGGATGTTTTGCTGTAGTTTTCTGCATGGATAATGCAAATTTACTCAGAAGTGTTACATCATCACATGACACAATGGAATGAGAATATCATTACAACTAACTGCTAAAGCGAGCGAGGACAAGTATAGCGTATCCATGGAAATGAGTGTAGTGTAACTATGGAAACAGGTAAACTGTAACCATGGAAACATGTGTAGTGTAGCCATGAAAACATATATAGCGTAACTATGCAAATTAAAGTAGCATAACTATGCTAATGCTTTTTATAACCATGGAACTGGACATAGCATCAGCATGGCAATGAGTGTAGCACAACCATGGAAACAGGTGTAGTGTAGCCATGGAAGCAGGTATAGTGTAGCCTAGGAAACAGGTATTGTATAACCATGGAAACGGGTGTAGTGTAGCATTGGAAACAGGTGTAGTGTAACCATGGAAACGGGTGTAGTGTAGCATTGGAAACAGGTATTGTATAACCATGGAGACGGGTGTAGTGTAGCCTTGGAAACAGGTGTAGTGTAACCATGGAGACGGGTGTAGTGTAGCATTGGAAACAGGTGTAGTGTAACCATGGAGACGGGTGTAGTGTAGCATTGGAAACAGGTGTAGTGTAACCATGGAGACGGGTGTAGTGTAGCCTTGGAGATATTTCCAGTGCAAATTACAACTACACCTGCAGATTAATGTTATAATGTGGGTTATAATAATGCCACCCCCCCCTCCTCCCCCCATGCTGTAGTTTCCCGAGGTGATTCCTCTGAATGTTGGGGGGACGTATTTCACCACCCGTCTGTCCACCCTGCGCCGGTATGAGGACACCATGCTGGCGGCCATGTTCAGTGGACGGCACCACATCCCCCGAGACCCCGAGGGGCGCTACTTCATCGACCGGGATGGAGCGTATTTCGGGTGAGTGAATACAGGGTGCAAAAACTTATTAACATCTGTCCCACTGTACCGAGAGCCCTGATTCTGACTGTAACATATAGAGTGGTGTCCAGACTGCTCAGGAAAGTTTAGATAATATTAATACTATAACTGAACAGTAATACGTAGTAATAATAATATATTAATATGATTAGGGATCTTCTTTTTATAATAACTGACTAATAGAAGTTTAAAGCTGTGCTAATCCCGGGTCCCAGTGTGACGCGTCCTGTGTTGTGATTTAGGGACATCCTGAACTTCCTGCGTGGGGGGGAGCTGCCGCAGAGGGACCGAGTGCGTGCGGTTCACAGAGAGGCGCAGTATTACGCTATCGGCCCCCTGCTGGAGAGCCTGGAGGACACGCAGCCTCTGACCGGAGAGAAAGTCCGGCAGGCCTTCCTGGACCTGCTGCCGTATTATAAAGGTGCGGTGCTGAAGATACTGATAGAAATGGGCTTCAGCAGGTTTGCTTCGTGGGCTGTTCTAAATCTGGATCAGTGTTTTTTTAACAGCTAGTGTTTAATTACAGTGGTTCACACTTTAAAAGACTAGTTTAAAAAATGTCTCAGCTGATTGGCTGCATTTGGGGGAAAAGGGTTTGGCTTGAGTATCTTCAGTATCTGTTCTAAATTATTCAGTATCTACTGTGAATTATTCAGTATGTACAGTGAGTTATTCAGTATCTACTGTGAGTTATTCAGTATCTACTGTGAGTTATTCAGTATCTACTGTGAATTATTCAGTATCTACTGTGAATTATTTGGTGTCCTCTATTAATTATTCAGTATCTACTGTGAGTTATTCAGTATGTACTGTGAGTTATTCAGTATGTACTGTGAGTTATTCAGTATCTACTGTGAATTATTCAGTATGTACTGTGAGTTATTCACTATGTACTGTGAGTTATTCAGTATGTACTGTGAGTTATTCAGTATGTACTGTGAGTTATTCAGTATCTACTGTGAGTTATTCAGTATGTACTGTGAGTTATTCAGTATCTACAGTGAGTTATTCAGTATCTACAGTGAGTTATTCAGTATCTACTGTGAATTATTCAGTATCTACTGTGAGTTATTCAGTATGTACTGTGAGTTATTCAGTATGTACTGTGAGTTATTCACTATGTACTGTGAGTTATTCAGTATGTACTGTGAGTTATTCAGTATCTACTGTGAGTTATTCAGTATCTACTGTGAATTATTCAGTATCTACAGTGAGTTATTCAGTATGTAGTGTGAGTTATTCAGTATGTAGTGTGAGTTATTCAGTATCTACTGTGAGTTATTCAGTATGTACTGTGAATTATTCAGTATCTACTGTGAATTATTCAGTATCTACTGTGAATTATTCAGTATCTACAGTGAGTTATTCAGTATGTACTGTGAGTTATTCAGTATCTACTGTGAGTTATTCAGTATCTACTGTGAGTTATTCAGTATGTACTGTGAATTATTCAGTATCTACTGTGAATTATTCAGTATCTACAGTGAGTTATTCAGTATCTAATATGAATTATTCAGTATCTACAGTGAGTTATTCAGTATCTACTATGAATTATTCAGTATGTACTGTGAGTTATTCAGTATGTACTGTGAGTTATTCAGTATGTACTGTGAGTTATTCAGTATCTACTGTGAGTTATTCAGTATCTACTGTGAATTATTCAGTATCTACAGTGAGTTATTCAGTATGTACTGTGAGTTATTCAGTATCTACTGTGAGTTATTCAGTATCTACTGTGAGTTATTCAGTATGTACTGTGAATTATTCAGTATCTACTGTGAATTATTCAGTATCTACAGTGAGTTATTCAGTATCTAATATGAATTATTCAGTATCTACAGTGAGTTATTCAGTATGTACTGTGAGTTATTCAGTATCTACTGTGAATTATTCAGTGTCTACTGTGAGTTATTCAGTATCTACTATGAATTATTCAGTATGTAGTGTGAGTTATTCAGTATGTAGTGTGAGTTATTCAGTATGTAGTGTGAGTTATTCAGTATGTAGTGTGAGTTATTCAGTATCTACTGTGAGTTATTCAGTATGTACTGTGAATTATTCAGTATCTACTGTGAATTATTCAGTATCTACTGTGAATTATTCAGTATCTAATATGAATTATTCAGTATCTACAGTGAGTTATTCAGTATCTACTATGAATTATTCAGTATGTACTGTGAGTTATTCAGTATCTACAGTGAGTTATTCAGTATGTACTGTGAGTTATTCAGTATCTACTGTGAGTTATTCAGTATGTACTGTGAATTATTCAGTATCTACTGTGAATTATTCAGTATCTACAGTGAGTTATTCAGTATCTAATATGAATTATTCAGTATCTACAGTGAGTTATTCAGTATCTACTGTGAGTTATTCAGTATGTACTGTGAGTTATTCAGTATGTACTGTGAGTTATTCAGTATCTACTGTGAGTTATTCAGTATCTACTGTGAATTATTTGGTGTCCTTTATGAATTATTCAGCAACTATTATGAATTATTTGGTGTCCTCTATGAATTATTCAGTATCTACTGTGAATTATTCAGTATGTACTGTGAGTTATTCAGTATCTACTGTGAATTATTCAGTGTCTACTGTGAGTTATTCAGTATCTACTATGAATTATTCAGTATCTACTGTGAGTTATTCAGTATGTAGTGTGAGTTATTCAGTATGTAGTGTGAGTTATTCAGTATCTACTGTGAGTTATTCAGTATCTACTGTGAGTTATTCAGTATGTACTGTGAATTATTCAGTATCTACTGTGAATTATTCAGTATCTACTGTGAATTATTCAGTATCTAATATGAATTATTCAGTATCTACAGTGAGTTATTCAGTATCTACTATGAATTATTCAGTATGTACTGTGAGTTATTCAGTATCTACAGTGAGTTATTCAGTATGTACTGTGAGTTATTCAGTATCTACTGTGAGTTATTCAGTATCTACTGTGAGTTATTCAGTATCTACTGTGAGTTATTCAGTATCTAATATGAATTATTCAGTATCTACAGTGAGTTATTCAGTATCTACTATGAATTATTCAGTATCTACTGTGAGTTATTCAGTATGTACTGTGAGTTATTCAGTATGTACTGTGAGTTATTCAGTATCTACTGTGAGTTATTCAGTATCTACTGTGAATTATTTGGTGTCCTTTATGAATTATTCAGCAACTATTATGAATTATTTGGTGTCCTCTATGAATTATTCAGTATCTACTGTGAATTATTCGGTGTCCTCTATGAATTATTCAGTAACTATTATGAATTATTTAGTATTCACTATGAATTATTTGGTATCCAATATGATTTATTTGGTATCTATTACGAAATATTCACTATCAACTATGAATTACTCAGTAAATACTAGAGCTGGGCGATATGGCAAAATGTAATATAACGGTACTGAAGGATGTTTTTTACAATGCATCACAATATTTAGTTTATTATTCTGACATCGGACAATTCAGAACAAAGTAGCGGCACATTTTAAAAACACTAGCAAAAACGATTGTTCCAGTGATTTGTATTCAACATGTCACTCACTGCTCTGCGCTAAATCCAGTTAAACAGCACTAATGATGTTCTCTTTGTGATCAATCATGCAGGTGAGGGTGTTTTTAAGGACTGTCAATATCAGGGATGTACTCAAACAATATATTGTGAAGTAATTGATCACGATACCGATAAATATTGTTATATTGCCCAGCTTTAGTAACGAGGTGAATGATTCAGTGTTTACTGTGAATTATTCAGGATCTACTCCGTGGGTATTGACAGTGCTAGTCGTGAGGAATGTGTTTTCATTTAAACGTAAGAATTTCCCCCTTTTCTCTCAGATAACCTGGAGCGGATCGTGGAGATAGCGAAGCTGCGAGCGATGCAGCGGAAGGCGCGCTTTGCCAAGTTGAAGGTGTGCGTCTATAAGGAGGAGATGCCCATCACGCCGTACGAGCGGCCGCTCTTCAACTCCCTGCGGTTCGAGCGCTCGGAGAGCGAGGCCAAGCTGTTCGAGCACCACTGCGAGGTGGACGTGTCCTTCGGGCCGTGGGAGGCCGTGGCGGACGTTTATGACCTGCTGCACTGCATCGTGAGCGACCTGGCCGAGCGCGGCATCACCGCGGACCAGCAGTGCATCGGAGTCTGTGACAAACACCTCATCAATCACTACTACTGCAAACGGCCCATCTACGAGTTTAAGATCACCTGGTGGTGAAGGACGGCACGCTCTCAAAACCGATGTGTTAAAGCCATAGCACTACGTACAATTTATTTATTTATTTTCTAATTAATGAAGTAGCATCGGCTTTGGGTCACACTGCATTTTTTTAATAGTTGAAAAATGCGAACCTCAATTTCCTAAACAATTGACACTTTTCTAAACGCTGCTTCTGGCTACGCTCTGCCTGTCGCTAACCAACAATAGCATTGTAACGGTCTGTCGGCTGGGTTATTAGCATCTTATACGCTGTTAGGGATGCACCAGTATGAGAATTCTGGGCAAATGGCGATATCTGATATTTTCATGTACACACATTTATAAAACATGAAGAAATGGACCCTCCAGGCCTATAAAACACAAACATTTTAGTAGCTGTTGTCACATTTAATATGTGATAATATAATTCCTGTATCATAGTTAGACGGTTAATGTTGTCTAGCATCCATGTTTACTGGTGCTGAAGCCCCGCCCACCCTCTGATCTGATTGGTTAACAATGAGAGAGCCTACTTGACCACTTTTTTCAGATGAAGGCAGATGGAGCGCTCGGCAAATTTCACAAATGATGCAAAACGTTATTCTGCAAATTGCTTGCAGTTACACATTTCCACCACAGAGGTCGCCAAATCCTCACATATATGCATTGCTGCTTCAGAAACAACACATTATTAGCTACTTTTAACGCAGCCAGTGTGTTATTGTTTTATTTAACAAAGTCAAAGTTTTAACACAAAGCAAAAGGTTCTTTTACAGATATGTGCTTTGGTCTTGAGTCCTGACCCCAAACTGGTTAAAATTGTGGTAACGCATCATTTTTGAGAGTGTCGCTGCAGCAGGTTAGGTTCTTGTCTAAGCTTCTCTGCAGTCCCACTGCAGTCTGTCTACAATAAAAATAAGTTTGGGGACACTTTTCCGTGCAGCTAAGGGAAATAATTTATTACAAATCATCGTTATATATTTTCCTCATATTAAGTTATTGCAAACCAGCAAAGACGATTTATATTATTGAACATGTGAAGCTAGTGTGTGTCCCCAAACTTTTGATGCCTCGTGTATGAAGGTTCCATGATGGCTGAGGAACTGAAAGCGGTAGAAAATATCTCCTGGGCTGCACCTGTCGCAGCTCTCGTGACTGTAGTTTTGCATTATCTGCAGTAGCTCCTTAGTTTGTAATTAATAGCGTAACTTATTTGGACTTACCTTCAGTTGGTATTGTTTTCTTCTGTCTCATCCCCAGTATCTGGAGCAAGTTGACTCTTGTGGAACAGTGTTCTGTGTTCTGTGCTTCACCTCTATCAGTGCTGAGTCTCTACACCGTATCTTTGTGTGAATGTATTGATGGAGAGGGCTAGATCAACTGGATTATTGTGAATCGTTATTGTTTGTCCTTTATTTGTTCTGGTCCAATTATATCGTCTTTGGTTTTAATTGTCCACTCCAGGCTCCGCCCACAAATGCCTTCCTTTATGGTTACCATTTGTAGGATGGACAAGCTTTACAGAACGCAATCATCCAAACGCATGAGAAGCTGTACACTCAGTTTATATCACAATACCTACATTTAGAGTCGGTTTAGAGTCTGTCTGCCCTGCGATGGACTGGCGACCTGTCCAGGGTGTATCTTGCCTTCAGCCCGAAGACTGCTGGGATAGGCTCCAGCACCCCCCGCGACCCTGACGGAGAAGCGGCTTAAAAAATGGATGGATGACTATTTTTTAGGTAGTAGTAGTATAACTGCATAATAGTAGTTATTATTATTATTATTAGTAGTAGGAGTAGTCGTTGTGTAATTCTATACATACTCTAGTGTTTAGTTAAATGAAGTAACCTTAGGTTTAACAGTAGAGTTATACAGGACTCTTATTTTGATAACATTGCTGTTCCAGCGAAGTGTTGGCAAAGGAGAGCAGGTACATATCAGAGAACCTGTAGAGAGGAGAATTCCTGCTCTGCAATGTCTTCCGGGTTTCTCTAACACTAGGGGGCGCTCCCGAGCCAGTCCGGATTGAACGGGTTGATATGGAGCCTTTGATTAAAATCATAGTTTATAAAAACTGAAACATTTTAATGTAAAAGAATTCCTTCGTTTCCTGAACAGCGTAAAACATTTTAACACCGCTGTTTTATTTAAGAGCTTTTAAACTCGAGTTATAGGAGTTTAAACCACCGCCTCATGTATATTCATGACATCAGTGAGCGCGAACAGCCAATGAGGCTCTGCTCGCCCATCAATCATCCCGCTCTAGCAGTAAAGCCCCGCCTCCTGCTGCCCAAATTGAGGACTCGCTCTCAGGCGCCCTCTGCTGTTCAGCAGTCCTGTTTCTGATATAACGGGGGAAATAGGAAGCGGCCAGACTCCTCACACACCACCTCTGTACATATATTGTTCGGTGAAACATTAGCATGATGGCTAATTCATTTCCTGTTTCAAAATTAGTGCCGTCGAGCTGGATTTAGCTCCAAATATTGAACAAAAACAGCTTTTTTAATAGGATTTTTTAAAAACGTAGCACTACTGGTTCTTTTCTTCACTTCCACCTGATCAGACGCCTGAAAAATCAAAAACCGTGACATATTCTGTGTTGTAAAAATTTCTTGAAATATCATGATATTATATTGTTGCCATATCGGCCACATCTAGTTTCTGGCCTTCCTTGTTTTTGTTGGCTGTAACCGCACGGTCCAGCTCGGTAACTCGGCGTTTTAAACCGTGAACTCATCGTCGGGTCGCGACCCTAAACGACAGCCTGAATCGAGCGGATTTCATCCAGCGTTCTGTAAAACTCTGCCGACATCACAAAAGTAGCTATGACAGAATGTTTGTGGGCGGAGCCTGGAAAGGGAAACCCTGTAGAATTTCTATCAGCACCACCATCCAGACCGCAGCTACCATAAAACGCCTCTGCTAAAAAAACAACGCGCTGTTTGTAGTGGGCTAATAGCTTTTGTCGGAAAAGTTAAAGGTCACGTCTTCACGGTCACCCGAGCTTGTTTTTGGGGCGTATCTGTATAATCTGTATAATATCTTTTTTAAATCATGAACTGAAGTGTGCATTGATGAATAACTGGACTGTTAGCCACCTTATTGCTGTTAAGGTTACCTCCTGTTTACTCCGGTCTAAATCCTACGGACTGCTGTCTGCTGCTAATCCTCGTATTTCCTCTGTACTTTCGGGCGGATGTAGCTCATGCCTTATTCAGGAGAACCGTTTCTGGTTCTTATTAGCACTAAGAAACCGTTTAGGGCGGTCACTGTTGATTTTATTATGAAGGAGTCATTTTAGTGGTTTTTTAAAAAAAAAAAAATTTCCATGGCCAAGTAATCAGAGGTGTAAAATTCAGGTCCAGAAAGTAAAAAACCTTCCCAGGATTTTGTTCCAACCGCCTGGCTTCTCTTGTTAGACCAAACCATCAAGAGGGCTGTCCAGGCAGTTGGAACAAAATCCTGGGAAGGGTTTTTATTTTCTGGACCTGACTTTTACACCTCTGCAAGTAATTAGCATTTTCATGATAAAAATGGAAGGGACGCCTTTATAAAGATGGTTAAGGATGTTAAAACACTACAATGGAAAAATATCACGTAATTGAATCTGAATTACGCATTAGCAGCATGCTAATGCTAATGCTAACCGCTAATGGCTAATTCATTGAGGAGGTCAAATTTGACTGATGCGTGTTTTTTCAGTTGAGTTGAGGTGAACTGAGCAGTCGTGACCTCCCTAGAACAGTTCCGCTGTACTCATTTGGCCTAGTTGTCGTCTGAACCAGCTTTCCGCGCTGTTTGTTTTTAGCTTCGAGGGCTGTGAAGGCCGGGAAGTAGCATGAGCTCTCAGCTCCTGCGTCAGCCGTGCGTTACTTTCCAACTAGCTTTCTTATTCTCCTCACGCGTCACGGCCGGTTTTACTCAGTGGACGTTTTTTTTGTGCTGAAAAATAACTTGATGCAACTTCACTTGCACTCTGCCGTAAATGTGATGAATTCTAATGTTTGTACTGCATTATTGTTCTACTGCTTTATTGTGCTGACAATAAACGTATGTATATTTTGCCATATTTGTGAATGCACTCGTTGTGTACGCAGCAGGAGAGGAGAAGGCCAACCTGATTAACTTGATCTTTTTTTTCTTGCTAAAACGCCGTCTAAGCTGCAGGCCATTATGGACAATGGCTCCCACCCACTCTACAACACAGTGATGAGACACAGGAGCTCATTCAGCTCAAGACTCACTCTACCGAAATGACCACAGAGCGCCACAGGAGGTCATTCTTACCTGTGGCCATCAAACTCTATAACTCCGCCCCCAGTGTGTGATTCACAAAACTCAATACCAAACTGTTCATATGTGCAATAACAACAATTGTGTGTACAAAAACTCAGAGAGACACTAACTTCATTTAAATAATTTAAATAATTGTAACTGCTTTATACCTGATGTTTCATATTACTATCACAATCACCGCCACCTTACTATATTCATAAGTACTTAAATCTGGTGTACATACTGTAAATTTCTCTATATTGTCTTAAATTATTAGTAAAGTGTTTATTTTTACATAAATGGCTGCAACTGTAACAACTGCAATTTCCCCCTGGGATCAATAAAGGAATCTGAATCTGAATCTGAATCTAAAAAAATGCATTATTATGTAAAGTGACCCATAAACTAGATTTAGAAAACAGAACTTTTATTTTGTATTTAGGCTTAAGTAGCATTACTGCTGTAGAAAAGTTTTATCTTTAAAATAACGTATTTGTCTAATCACTCACTCAGGCAGCACAAAAATTATGAATCATAACACAAAAAAAATGATATTGTATAATTAGCTGAACAGCATGGGGTACACATGTAGCTTACTGTTTTTTTTTTTTAATCTAAAAATAATATATTTAAAATGTCATATAATCATACACTGAGACAGAATGTTCTTATGGGAACTGAAATTAGTAAACAATATATAAATATATTGAATTTAGGTTTAAACACAATCGTTTCACTCATTGTGCCCAGAGGATATTTTATGCTTTACAAATGATAGATACAAATATTTTTCTTTTTTGGGTCGTTTTATTTTATTTTGTTTTGTTTTGTCGGGTTTTTTGCGCCGTGTTGTTATTTTAAATAAGTGCCGTTTGTTTGGGGGCGTGGCTAAATGTCACGCTTCTGTCCATAAACCAAAGTGTGCGGTGATTGGGTGGATACGGCGCCAGGGCTCCGCCTACCCGCCTGGCGCCGCCCACATGCTGACATAGCAGCGAGGCAGGCGGAAGTGGCGGCGCGCTGCGGTGCGGGACTGAAGCCGTTCAGGTAAATAATAAAGAAGCGCCGCTTTTTCGGGGGTTTAGCGCCACTTTAGCGCCGTTAAGGCATTTATAGCACGTCTAACAGCCAAAGTGTTCGCCGGTTTGCAGATTATCGCTTGCGTTTAGGCTGCAAGCGAGGCTAAAGCTGGCTGCTCGCTGGAACTTTCCGCTCCACCTTAACTACCGCTGCGGTTACGCTCTGGCTCCTCAGGCGCCCGAATGTGACTGCAGCACCATTTAAGGTGGAACGGAAAGTTCGAACAAGCAGCTGGCGTTTGTTGTGTTTTAGCGCTATCCAGCTAAATGTCGTCCAGCCGATTTAAACCTTGTGAAACGGCGCTGGCAGGCCGGCAGGTCTAATGTCAGGGCGTTAATCTCCAGCTCCTCTTAAACCGTCCTTAAAGGGGAACTCCGCCGATTCTCCAAAGTGTCTGCATAATTAACGTTTAAGATGTAAACAGAGTCGTTCAGAGCGGTTTGGTGTGAAACGCTGCGTTCTAGATAAACTGACCGAGTCAGAACCGTTCACAGTGGTGGTGATGGGAACCAGACGTCCCCCTCTAAAAGCTCCTCACAGTGATGGGAACCAGACGTCCCTCTAAAAGCTCCTACAGAAAGTTCCTACATGAACTGGTTCTGAATTCACTGCCTGATGACTGAGACGCTGTTTTATGAGAGTTTAGAGAACTTCAACTCCATTCATGGTGGAGGGAGACATGCAGGGCGCTGTGCGGCAAAATAGTCCCCAAAGAAAACGTAGTATTTCAGATTAGTTTTGGTCCAAGATGATTTTGTGTGTGTGTGTATTCATTTTACCAAAATTGTGTTATCAGGTTTAAAAAATATGGCAGTACCATATAAAGTGTACATGACATTATTATTATTATTATTATTGTTGTTGTTATTGTTATTGTTGTTGTAGCATTTTTATATTTCCTTTAAGGATTTTGGTCCAGCTTATTAAATCTCATAAGAAGTAAATGTTGTGGTGGGTATCGTGTATCATGAAAATGTCTTGAAGTATCATGATATGTTTTTGCCGTATCGCCCACCCCTGTGACTGGTAATGAATATCAGGGCAGCGATTCGCTGAGCTGCTCTGCCACGCCTGTTCTAAGCCTGCCGTGGGTGTGGCGAAGAGGAGGTCTGTGAAGTTCTCAAATGAAAGTTTTCTCACTGCAGTGAAAGTAAAAGTACTTTTTCTGAAAAACAACATGAGAAGCTCAAAAAAAGCCTGCGGAACTTGTTCGTCCGCCCTGCGTCTGTCAGCAGACCAGCTGAGCTTGCTCTGAAATAAAAGGCTGAAGCTCCAGAGTGAGCGGAGGGCTGAAATCAAACCTGGAGAAGAGTTTTATGTGACTGAGGAGAGAGTAGATTAGAGTCTAGAGTCAGCCAAAACATTATGACCACCTCACTGTCCACTCTATCAGCTCCACTGACCGTTCAGTTCCACTCTGTAGTTCTACAGTTACAGACTGTAGTCCATCTGTTTCTCTGATACTCTGTTACCCTGTTCTTCAGTGGTCAGGACCCCCATGGACAATAAATGCATCATTTATCAGACAACGATACACACTCACCAGCCACTTTATTAGGTTCAGCTGCTTGTTAACACAAACAGCTAATCAGCCAATCACACGGCCGCAGCTCACTGCATTTAGGCGTGTAGAGGTGGTCAAGACAACCTGCTGAAGTGCAGACCGAGCATCAGAACGGGGAAGAAAGGGGATTTAAGGGGCTTTGAACGTGGCGTGGTTGTTGGAGCCAGACGGGCTGGTCTGAGTATTTCAGAAACTGCTGATCTGCTGGGATTTTCACGCTCAACCATCTCTAGGGTTTACAGAGAACGGTCCGAAAAAGAGGAAATATCCAGTGAGCGGTCAGTTGTGTGGAGGAAAATGCCTTGTTGATGTGAGAGGTCAGAGGAGAACGGGCAGACTGGTTCCAGATGATAGAAAGACAACAGGAGCTCAAATAACCAACCAGAATCTCTGAGGAACGTTTCCAGCACCTTGTTGAAAGTCTGACATGAAGAATTAAGACAGTTCTGAAGGCAAAAGGGGGTCCAACCTTTTACTAGCAAGGGGCACCTAATAAAGTGGCCGATGAGTGTACGTCGTCCTAGTAATAAGACTCTTCTGTTTTATTGATTTATATTTACTACAGATTTTTTTTCTCGTGTTTTTCTTAAATAGTAAGTTTTCTGCAGATGTCTCGTTAAACTGAATCAGGTTTTAGGCTTTTTTTTATTGTAGCTCTGCTGTTCAGTTGGTCTGGTTCTACCTCGGTCACAAGGTCTAAGCTCGGTCTAAGCTGCCTTTGAAGGATGCAGCCCCTGACTTGGGACACGCTGTGCAGCCCAGGCCTGTCTTGTGTTTGGTGCGTGGGCACTAAGCTGACTGTGTCCTTTGTGTTTATTCTTTAAACAGAGTCTCCAGCCTGTGTGGAAAGGTGAACGCGTTCGTCTGCTCAGCGCAGGAAAGTGGCCAGAATGAGTCAACGGTCCGAGCGCCGGGGGATCCACGTCGACCAGTCGGAGCTGCTGTGTAAGAAAGGCTGCGGTTACTATGGAAACGCCGCCTGGCAGGGACTGTGCTCCAAGTGCTGGAGGGAGGAGTACCAGCGGGCGCGGCAGAAACAAATCCAGGACGATTGGGCGCTGGCCGAGAAGTGAGTGAGACGGGTCACTACCACAATAAGCCACATACACCGATGAGGCGCTCTGACCACCTTCTTGTTTCTCCGCTCACTGTCCACTTTATCAGCTCCACTGACCGTTCAGTTCCACTCTGTAGTTCTACAGTTACAGACTGTAGTCCATCTGTTTCTCTGATACTCTGTTACCCTGTTCTTCAGTGGTCAGGACCCCCATGGACCCTCACAGAGCAGGTACTGTTTGGGTGGTGGGTCATTCTCAGCACTGCAGTAACACTGACGTGGTGGTGGTGTGTTAGTGTATGCTGTGCTGGTCTGAGTGGATCAGACACAGCAGTGCTGCTGGAGTTTTTAAACACCTCAGTGTCGCTGCTGGACTGAGAACAGTCCACCAACCAAAAATATCCAGCCAGCAGCGTCCTGTGGGCAGCGTCCTGTGGGCAGCGTCCTGTGGGCAGCGTCCTGTGGGCAGCGTCCTGTGGGCAGCGTCCTGTGGGCAGCGTCCTGCGGGCAGCGTCCTGTGACCACTGATGAAGAACTAGAGGATGACCAACACAAATTGTGCATTAGCATAGCTGCATACGGCTGCGGCCAGACTGAAGCCTAAATGTATAGATAACGGTACGTCACGCCGATTCAGTCTGGTAATAATTAGTCTGTATGTTGTAGGTTGCAGAGGGAGGAGGAAGCGGCCTACGCCAGCAGCCACGGCTCCCAGTCACAGTCTCCGGCGCAGCCATCTCAGTCTCAGCCCAGTCTCACACCTTTCTCCAAGTTTGAGGAGAAGAAAACCAACGAGAAGACTCGTAAAGTGACCACGGTGAAAAAGTTCTTCAGCCCATCCTCCCGCACTGCATCTAAGAAAGGTAAGACAGGGAACTTATTCATTCAGTCTAATGAGAAACTGTAGAACGGACTCGGTTTATATCACAATACCTACATTTAGAGCCGGTTATTCATTCAGTCTAATGAGAAACTGTAGAACGGACTCGGTTTATATCACAATACCTACATTTAGAGCCGGTTATTCATTCAGTCTAATGAGAAACTGTAGAACAGACTCGGTTTATATCACAATACCTACATTTAGAGTCGGTTATTCATTCAGTCTAACGAGAAACTGTAGAACAGACTCGGTTTATATCACAATACCTACATTTAGAGCCGGTTATTCATTCAGCCTAATGAGAAACTGTAGAACAGACTCGGTTTATATCACAATACCTACATTTAGAGTCGGTTATTCATTCAGTCTAATGAGAAACTGTAGAACGGACTCGGTTTATATCACAATACCTACATTTAGAGTCGGTTATTCATTCAGTCTAATGAGAAACTGTAGAACGGACTCGGTTTATATCACAATACCTACATTTAGAGTCGGTTATTCATTCAGCCTAATGAGAAACTGTAGAACGGACTCGGTTTATATCACAATACCTACATTTAGAGCCGGTTATTCATTCAGCCTAATGAGAAACTGTAGAACAGACTCGGTTTATATCACAATACCTACATTTAGAGTCGGTTATTCATTCAGCCTAATGAGAAACTGTAGAACGGACTCGGTTTATATCACAATACCTACATTTAGAGTCGGTTATTCATTCAGTCTAATGAGAATCTGTAGAACGGACTCGGTTTATATCACAATACCTACATTTAGAGTCGGTTATTCATTCAGTCTAATGAGAAACTGTAGAACGGACTCGGTTTATATCACAATACCTACATTTAGAGTCGGTTATTCATTCAGTCTAATGAGAAACTGTAGAACAGACTCGGTTTATATCACAATACCTACATTTAGAGCCGGTTATTCATTCAGTCTAATGAGAAACTGTAGAACAGACTCGGTTTATATCACAATACCTACATTTAGAGTCGGTTATTCATTCAGCCTAATGAGAAACTGTAGAACGGACTCGGTTTATATCACAATACCTACATTTAGAGTCGTTATTCATTCAGTCTAATGAGAAACTGTAGAACGGACTCGGTTTATATCACAATACCTACATTTAGAGTCGGTTATTCATTCAGTCTAATGAGAAACTGTAGAACGGACTCGGTTTATATCACAATACCTACATTTAGAGTCGGTTATTCATTCAGTCTAATGAGAAACTGTAGAACGGACTCGGTTTATATCACAATACCTACATTTAGAGTCGGTTATTCATTCAGTCTAATGAGAAACTGTAAAACGGACTCGGTTTATATCACAATACCTACATTTAGAGTCGGTTATTCATTCAGTCTAATGAGAAACTGTAGAACGGACTCGGTTTATATCACAATACCTACATTTAGAGTCGGTTATTCATTCAGTCTAATGAGAAACTGTAGAACGGACTCGGTTTATATCACAATACCTACATTTAGAGTCGGTTATTCATTCAGTCTAATGAGAAACTGTAGAACGGACTCGGTTTATATCACAATACCTACATTTAGAGTCGGTTATTCATTCAGTCTAATGAGAAACTGTAGAACGGACTCGGTTTATATCACAATACCTACATTTAGAGTCGGTTATTCATTCAGTCTAATGAGAAACTGTAGAACGGACTCGGTTTATATCACAATACCTACATTTAGAGTCGGTTATTCATTCAGCCTACTGAGAAACTGTACAACGGACTCGGTTTATATCACAATACCTACATTTAGAGTCGGTTATTCATTCAGTCTAATGAGAAACTGTAGAACGGACTCGGTTTATATCACAATACCTACATTTAGAGTCGGTTATTCATTCAGTCTAATGAGAAACTGTAGAACGGACTCGGTTTATATCACAATACCTACATTTAGAGTCGGTTATTCATTCAGTCTAATGAGAAACTGTAGAACGGACTCGGTTTATATCACAATACCTACATTTAGAGTCGGTTATTCATTCAGTCTAATGAGAAACTGTAGAACGGACTCGGTTTATATCACAATACCTACATTTAGAGCCGGTTATTCATTCAGTCTAATAAGAAACTGTAGAACGGACTGGGTTTATATCACAATACCTACATTTAGAGTCGGTTATTCATTCAGTCTAATGAGAAACTGTAGAACGGACTGGGTTTATATCACAATACCTACATTTAGAGTCGGTTATTCATTCAGTCTAATGAGAAACTGTAGAACGGACTGGGTTTATATCACAATACCTACATTTAGAGTCGGTTATTCATTCAGTCTAATGAGAAACTGTAGAACGGACTGGGTTTATATCACAATACCTACATTTAGAGTCGGTTATTCATTCAGTCTAATGAGAAACTGTAGAACGGACTCGGTTTATATCACAATACCTACATTTAGAGTCGGTTATTCATTCAGTCTAATGAGAAACTGTAGAACGGACTCGGTTTATATCACAATACCTACATTTAGAGTCGGTTATTCATTCAGTCTAATGAGAAACTGTAAAACGGACTCGGTTTATATCACAATACCTACATTTAGAGTCGGTTATTCATTCAGTCTAATGAGAAACTGTAGAACGGACTCGGTTTATATCACAATACCTACATTTAGAGTCGGTTATTCATTCAGTCTAATGAGAAACTGTAGAACGGACTCGGTTTATATCACAATACCTACATTTAGAGTCGGTTATTCATTCAGTCTAATG
This sequence comes from Pygocentrus nattereri, assembly GCF_015220715.1. NCBI lineage: Eukaryota > Metazoa > Chordata > Actinopteri > Characiformes > Serrasalmidae > Pygocentrus > Pygocentrus nattereri. The sequence goes on from NC_051228.1 coordinate 1,252,914, forward strand.
AGAAACTGTAGAACGGACTCGGTTTATATCACAATACCTACATTTAGAGCCGGTTATTCATTCAGCCTAATGAGAAACTGTAGAACGGACTCGGTTTATATCACAATACCTACATTTAGAGCCGGTTATTCATTCAGCCTAATGAGAAACTGTAGAACGGACTCGGTTTATATCACAATACCTACATTTAGAGCCGGTTATTCATTCAGACTAATGAGAAACTGTAGAACGGACTCGGTTTATATCACAATACCTACATTTAGAGCCGGTTATTCATTCAGCCTAATGAGAAACTGTAGAACGGACTCGGTTTATATCACAATACCTACATTTAGAGCCGGTTATTCATTCAGCCTAATGAGAAACTGTAGAACGGACTCGGTTTATATCACAATACCTACATTTAGAGTCGGTTATTCATTCAGTCTAATGAGAAACTGTAGAACGGACTCGGTTTATATCACAATACCTACATTTAGAGTCGGTTATTCATTCAGCCTAATGAGAAACTGTAGAACGGACTCGGTTTATATCACAATACCTACATTTAGAGCCGGTTATTCATTCAGTCTAATGAGAAACTGTAGAACGGACTCGGTTTATATCACAATACCTACATTTAGAGTCGGTTATTCATTCAGCCTAATGAGAAACTGTAGAACGGACTCGGTTTATATCACAATACCTACATTTAGAGTCGGTTATTCATTCAGCCTAATGAGAAACTGTAGAACGGACTCGGTTTATATCACAATACCTACATTTAGAGTCGGTTATTCATTCAGCCTAATGAGAAACTGTAGAACGGACTCGGTTTATATCACAATACCTACATTTAGAGTCGGTTATTGATTAAGCCTAATGAGAAACTGTAGAACGGACTCGGTTTATATCACAATACCTACATTTAGAGTCGGTTATTCATTCAGCCTAATGAGAAACTGTAGAACGGACTCGGTTTATATCACAATACCTACATTTAGAGCCGGTTATTCATTCAGCCTAATGAGAAACTGTAGAACGGACTCGGTTTATATCACAATACCTACATTTAGAGTCGGTTATTCATTCAGCCTAATGAGAAACTGTAGAACGGACTCGGTTTATATCACAATACCTACATTTAGAGTCGGTTATTCATTCAGCCTAATGAGAAACTGTAGAACGGACTCGGTTTATATCACAATACCTACATTTAGAGTCGGTTATTCATTCAGCCTAATGAGAAACTGTAGAACGGACTCGGTTTATATCACAATACCTACATTTAGAGTCGGTTATTCATTCAGCCTAATGAGAAACTGTAGAACGGACTCGGTTTATATCACAATACCTACATTTAGAGTCGGTTATTCATTCAGCCTAATGAGAAACTGTAGAACGGACTCGGTTTATATCACAATACCTACATTTAGAGCCGGTTATTCATTCAGTCTAATGAGAAACTGTAGAACAGACTCGGTTTATATCACAATACCTACATTTAGAGTCGGTTATTCATTCAGTCTAATGAGAAACTGTAGAACGGACTCGGTTTATATCACAATACCTACATTTAGAGTCGGTTATTCATTCAGTCTAATGAGAAACTGTAGAACGGACTCGGTTTATATCACAATACCTACATTTAGAGTCGGTTATTCATTCAGTCTAATGAGAAACTGTAGAACGGACTCGGTTTATATCACAATACCTACATTTAGAGCCGGTTATTCATTCAGCCTAATGAGAAACTGTAGAACGGACTCGGTTTATATCACAATACCTACATTTAGAGCCGGTTATTCATTCAGCCTAATGAGAAACTGTAGAACGGACTCGGTTTATATCACAATACCTACATTTAGAGCCGGTTATTCATTCAGCCTAATGAGAAACTGTAGAACGGACTCGGTTTATATCACAATACCTACATTTAGAGCCGGTTATTCATTCAGCCTAATGAGAAACTGTAGAACGGACTCGGTTTATATCACAATACCTACATTTAGAGCCGGTTATTCATTCAGCCTAATGAGAAACTGTAGAACGGACTCGGTTTATATCACAATACCTACATTTAGAGCCGGTTATTCATTCAGTCTAATGAGAAACTGTAGAACGGACTCGGTTTATATCACAATACCTACATTTAGAGTCGGTTATTCATTCAGCCTAATGAGAAACTGTAGAACGGACTCGGTTTATATCACAATACCTACATTTAGAGTCGGTTATTCATTCAGCCTAATGAGAAACTGTAGAACGGACTCGGTTTATATCACAATACCTACATTTAGAGTCGGTTATTCATTCAGCCTAATGAGAAACTGTAGAACGGACTCGGTTTATATCACAATACCTACATTTAGAGTCGGTTATTCATTCAGCCTAATGAGAAACTGTAGAACGGACTCGGTTTATATCACAATACCTACATTTAGAGCCGGTTATTCATTCAGTCTAATGAGAAACTGTAGAACAGACTCGGTTTATATCACAATACCTACATTTAGAGTCGGTTATTCATTCAGTCTAATGAGAAACTGTAGAACAGACTCGGTTTATATCACAATACCTACATTTAGAGTCGGTTATTCATTCAGTCTAATGAGAAACTGTAGAACGGACTCGGTTTATATCACAATACCTACATTTAGAGTCGGTTATTCATTCAGTCTAATGAGAAACTGTAGAACAGACTCGGTTTATATCACAATACCTACATTTAGAGTCGGTTATTCATTCAGTCTAATGAGAAACTGTAGAACGGACTCGGTTTATATCACAATACCTACATTTAGAGTCGGTTATTCATTCAGCCTAATGAGAAACTGTAGAACGGACTCGGTTTATATCACAATACCTACATTTAGAGCCGGTTATTCATTCAGTCTATGAAGCGTAGAAACTGTACTACGCTTGTCCAATCTCTCCTCAACATGGAAAGGTTTTCTAAGTTCGTTCTTTTTGTAGATGTTCTAGAACCCAGTTTAGCTGCTGTTTTGTTCCAGCTTTGCTGTCTGATCTTAAAGGAATGTGGTGGCTTCTTAAGAGCCTTTCATCTGTACCTGCTATCGGCTCTTATCAGTCGCTCTGAGGCTGACTTTCACTGTTGTTTGGGTGGTTGTGACAGACTGTTCTAAATCTGAACGCTCCACACAGCGTTTCCGGTCAGACAAACCGCGTCCGCGATTTATTCTCAGAACGATTCAGGCGCTATTTATGTCTTCGGTGTCATCAGTTCCTCGTCTCAACACTTCATCGCTTTCTTTTCCTTTCTTTGATCTGTGCCGTCAGTGAAGGCCGTTCTTTATTAAAAGACGAGGTCTAATCATTTTGAGCCTTAATCGGCGAATTCAGCTCATTACTACCTTCACCCGCCGTTTGATTTGGATCATAATCATTTATCTTCATTTCATTTCGATGATTTAAGCAAATGATCTTAGATTCCCTCCACGTTTATCTTCTCATTTCATTTGATTTTATTAATCCATTTCATCACAATCCACTTGCATGCGCTTCTCTCTCTCTCTCTCTCTCTCTCTCTCTCTCTCTCTCTCTCTCTCTCTCTCTCTCTCTCTCTCTCTCTCTCTCTCTCTCTCTCGCCCTCTCTCTCGCCCTCTCTCTCGCCCTCTCTCTCTCTCGCCCTCTCTCTCTCTCTCTCTCTCTCTCTCTCTCTCTCTCTCTCTCTCTCTCTCTCTCTCTCTCTTTTTTTCTCTCTCTCTCTCTCTCTCTCTCTCTCTCTCTCTCTCTCTCTCTCTCTCTCTCTCTCTCTCTCTCTCTTTTTTTCTCTCTCTTTCTCTTTCTTTCTCTCTCTCTCTCTGTATCTCTCTCTGTATCTCGCTCTTTTTCTCGCTCTCTTTTTTCCTCTCTCTCTCTTTTTTCTCTCTCCCTCTCTTCCTCTCCATATAATTTGCACCATACTCCAACCCGCTGCCCCCTCAGTGCCGTGTGAGAGAGAGAGGGATGAGGAAAGAGAGAGAGGGGAGAAGTTTCAGGGCAGGAGAGAGAGCCACGGGGAGACGCTGCTGAGGGACCTGAGGGGCATTTTTACCCCAAACTGGGAGATGGGCTCTCCTACTGAAGGTAGACGTGAATGTGGAGATTGCAGTGATGTTCCTTTTCGGTTCTTATCGTGCCCCTTGAGTGCCTTTATCTTTAACGGCTCTGAGTTCAGAGAGAGAAGCTCCTGTCGAGCCTCCTGTGTTCCTGTATGGCGTGTTTATAGGACTCCATGTAGTTTTCCTCTGTATAGTGTTTTTGTACAGTGTAGTGTAGCAGAGTGTTTCAGTATATTGTTACCTTTGTATAGTACCATGTACATGTAGTACCCACATATAGTATCTCTATATACGTTAGCTTATTTACAGTACCTCTGTGATGACTCCTTTTAGTACCTCTGTGTAGTACTGCACCCCCATAGAACACCTCTGTGTAGTACTGCACCCCCATAGAACACCTCTGTGTAGTACTGCACGTCAGTAGAGTACTATGTAGCATATTAGCTCCAGATAGTAGTACTGGTCCTTCATGTAGTACATATAGTAGCTCAGCATAAGACAGTACCTCCACGTAGTACTTCGGTATAGTCCTGCACGTCCACGTAGTACCTCGGTATAGTCCTGCACGTCCACGTAGTACCTCGGTATAGTACTGCACGTCCACGTAGTACCTCGGTATAGTACTGCGCGTCCACGTAGTACCTCGGTATAGTACTGCGCGTCCACGTAGTACCTCGGTATAGTACTGCGCGTCCACGTAGTACCTTGGTATAGTACTGCGCGTCCACGTAGTACCTCGGTATAGTACTGCGCGTCCACGTAGTACCTCGGTATAGTACTGCGCGTCCACGTAGTACCTCGGTATAGTACTGCGCGTCCACGTAGTACCTCGGTATAGTACTGCGCGTCCACGTAGTACCTCGGTATAGTACTGCGCGTCCACGTAGTACCTCGGTATATTACTGCGCGTCCACGTAGTACCTCGGTATAGTACTGCGCGTCCACGTAGTACCTCGGTATAGTACTGCGCGTCCACGTAGTACCTCGGTATATTACTGCGCGTCCACGTAGTACCTCGGTATAGTACTGCGCGTCCACGTAGTACCTCGGTATAGTACTGCGCGTCCACGTAGTACCTCGGTATAGTACTGCGCGTCCACGTAGTACCTCGGTATAGTACTGCGCGTCCACGTAGTACCTCGGTATAGTACTGCGCGTCCACGTAGTACCTCGGTATAGTACTGCGCGTCCACGTAGTACCTCGGTATAGTACTGCGCGTCCACGTAGTACCTCGGTATAGTACTGCGCGTCCACGTAGTACCTCGGTATAGTACTCTTTCTCTGTATAGTACCTCTGACTACATAAGGGCATTCTAGTTCAATTTATCGTTCAGTCTTGGTTTCTTTTTGCTGCTGACCATTGGTCTGTTTTCTTTCTCAGCTGTGTGTGTTTTTGCATCCATCAGTTTCTCTGTGTGTGTGTGTGTGTGTGTGTGTGTGTGTGTGTGTGTGTGTGTGTGTGTGTGTGTGTGTAATATGTTGTAGATGTGTGTAATAATTTTTGCTGTTTTGTCGTCATGCTGTCCCTCATTTTCTTTCTGATGGGCAGCTCTGGTTTCCAGGCTCAGAGGTGGGTCAATATGTGTAACATCTCATCAAAAGTTTGGGGACAGCAAACTTTTTTTTTTTTTTTTTTAACATTTCAACGAAGTAAGAAAACTCCCTGCAAAGCTTTGGCGATCACAGAGCGGCTGTACGATTATTTATCATCAACACCTGGAAGGTTCGAGTGCTTTTGGCACATTTGTTCAGTAATTTGCTTTTATTCCCAAATGAAAATGGAATAGATCTAAACAGCTGTCCCCAAACTATTGATGGACGCTGTCGATGTTCTAGCTCAGCTCATGTTCTGCAGGAATGCATAGTGAAATGTTCTCCTTTCCTCGTGAATCGGATTATAAGAGTGAAGCTCTGTTTAGCCAGGCTGACCGTTACTCTCACTAATCTGTTTGCTTAGCTGCTTCAGACGGACGCATTAGCGGCTGTTTAGGGTGGATTGACCCTGTTAAGTAACAGCTGGGCGTTTCGTAGGTTCTGGAATTTGCAGCAGATCAATGTTTAATCAGAAATTCCTTCCTTTTAAAGGATTAGCGCGAAGCTGCGTTCCTCCTCTATCTGCCTGCTGCAGTGACCAAAGACACTGAGTCAGTCTGGGTTAGATCGGGGTGTTCAGATGTGGTCAGTGCACCTGAAGTATCTGAGAAATGACCGTAACGTTAGAGAAGATTCTGATGGCTCTTTTTTTGAAGAACACTGAGCCAAGTTTTTTGCTTCTTTATTGAGACACTAAAGACAGTGGCAGTCTGAATTACACTACCGGTCAAAAGTTTTAGAACACCCCAACGTCTTTGCACGCCGTCGAGAAGGCGAAAGGGTGGTTCCACAGCGCGTGACATCGGCTATCAGGCATGGAGGAGGACGTGTGAAGGTCTGGGGATGTTCTGCTGGATCCAGGGTCGGTGACGTGTACAGAGTGAGAGGCACCCTGAGCCAAAACGTCTACCACAGCGTTCTGCAGAGCCATGCAGTGCCCTCTGGTATGCACCTAGTTGGTCAGGGGTTCATCCTACAACAAGATAATGACCCAAACCACAAGTCCAAGCTAAGCCAGAGCTACCTCGGGAAAAAAGAACGAGATGGTAAGCTTGAAAACGTGGAGTGTCCAGCATAGCCTCCAGACTTCAACCCCATCCGGCTGGTTTGGGATGAACTGGACAGAAGAGAGAAATTTATTTATGGGAACTTCTGCAACAGATTTGGGAAGAACCTTCTGAAGAACATTTGATCTCTATTGTAGGAGGAATGCCGTGAGTGTGTTCAGCTGTTATACCTGCCAAAGGTGGCTACTCTGAGTCAAAAGTTTAGAATACATTCTGGTCTATAAACTCCATCATTTCTTTTTAACTCCAGTTGCTTATTTGTACTGCGCTTCCCTTTCAGAGTGCAGTGAGACTTTAAACGGAACAGTTTCCAATAAAAAACTGGAAAATTTGGGGTGCTCTGAAGCTTTTGACCGGTAGTGCGTGTCCGTATTTAATCCCATGTTTATCGGTAAGAGGAAGTCGGACAGAGTCAGAAGACCGTTAGAGATCCTGAACACCTCCACATGCTTTGAGATGATTTAGATGTGCAGTTAGCACCATGCTAATGGCTAAATAAGCTTGTTGGCTACATTAGCCTCATAGCTCCAGCGCTAAAACTAAAGAAGCAAATTTCAGACACCAGATATCTCAGTTGAGCGACTGCTTTGGGGGTGAATTTGAGTGTTTTGAAGGATGCAGGCTCTTTAAAGGACTACAGTACTGTGTGAAAGTCTGAGGAACCCAACACACACTTTCAAAATCTGTTTATTTGCTGAGAAAAGTGTCAATATTTCAATAAACATATAGAATATTAATTAATACTGTGTGAATGTGTATATATAAAAACAGTGATGTTCTGGATGTGAGTGTGTTTGTTGACCCATCTCCAAGCCTCTCCTCCTCGAGGAAGTCCAGTATTATATGTAGTTATAAAGCAGCTCCTGGTTTGACCAATCAGTGCTCAGTAAATTGAGCTCATGATGTAATTGATGATATTAACGAGTCTCTGTGGCGGCTGTGAAGGTGTCCAGGAAAAATATGGACCTGAGAAATTCTTGTTACTGTTTATTGTTTTTCTGTTTATCTGAATTATGAATACGACTTTATTCTAATGTATATTGTGATAAACTCACTGCTGAGGTCAACTGGTCAAACATTCACTTAGACGCCTGAAACTTTCACACAGTGCTGTATATCATAAAAATGCTCCCTGCGGAAGATGAGTGGTTTTAATTGGTCGCCCTCTGCGCTGGCCTATGTGTACGTTTTCATACAGAGAGCCATGAGGGAAAGTCGCACAGTCCCTCCTTCACACGGCAGCCGAGCCTGGAGACTGACCGCGTGTCCAGAGACTTCGTGGACTTCCTGAAGAACCTGCAGAAACCCGGCCGGGAAATCCACAAGCAGAGCCGAGCCTTCATCGAGAGCATGGCTAACAAAAAGGTGAGCGGTCTGACGGCAGCACTCCGCTTCAGAGAGCAGAGCGTTTAGCCAGAAATCCCAGAATGCATCGCTGCCTTCAACTCGTGTCGGAAGTGTCGTGTTTACGAGATGGAGGCAGACGGACGGCACCGTGATGTCGTGTTAATTAGTGGGATTTTCTGAGTTGGGGGGCGTCAACAAAAAACCAAGGATGGCTGCTGATAAACTGGCCATATTTCAGTTATCAGCCACAACGCGGAAACTGATACACTAGTCAGGCGTAACGTTCTGACCACCTCCTCGTTTCTACGCTCACTGTCCACTCTATCAGCTCCACTGACCGTTCAGTTCCACTCTGTAGTTCTACAGTTACAGACTGTAGTCCATCTGTTTCTCTGATACTCTGTTACCCTGTTCTTCAGTGGTCAGGACCCCCATGGACCCTCACAGAGCAGGTACTGTTTGGGTGGTGGGTCATTCTCAGCACTGCAGTAACACTGACGTGGTGGTGGTGTGTTAGTGTGTGTTGTGCTGGTCTGAGTGGATCAGACACAGCAGTGCTGCTGGAGCTTTAAACACCTCAGTGTCGCTGCTGGACTGAGAATAGTCCACCAACCAAAAATATCCAGCCAGCAGCGTCCTGTGGGCAGCGTCCTGTGGGCAGCGTCCTGTGGGCAGCGTCCTGTGGGCAGCGTCCTGTGACCACTGATGAAGGACTAGAGGATGACCAACACAAACTGTGCAGCAGCAGATGAGCTGTCGTCTCTGACTTTACATCTACAAGGTGGACCGACGAGGTAGGAGTGTCTAATAGAGTGGACAGTGAGTGGACACAGTGTTTAAAACTCCAGCAGCACTGCTGTGTCTGATCCACTCAGACCAGCACAACACACACTAACACATCACCACCACCATGTCCGTGTCCCTGCAGTGCTGGGAGTGATCCAAAGGGGGACCATACAGTGATTTTGTAAAGGCCGCTGTCTCCTCGGACGTGTTTTTACAACCATGGAAATAAAGGCGACTGACTGTTGGGAGCCCAGGCCGGTTGGGAGCCCAGGCCGGTTGGGAGCCCAGGCCGGTTGGGAGCCCAGGCCGGTTGGGAGCCCAGGCCTGTTCAGAGCGAGCGCTAATGTGCCGTAAGGTCAGGTTACAGCTGCTGGATCACTCTGGCTTTTTTCCTCTGCGTGAATGATTTCAGCCTCAGAGCTGCTGTTGTGCAAACATGTTTTCCGAGCGCCGCCACAGAGATTATCTCAGAACAAACTTGTGAAAGACTTGAAGGACAAACGCGCACGAGAAGTTACGTCATGAACAAGCCAACGTTCGTTTCCCGTCCAATATTTATTCAGCTCTCCAAACACGGTCCCTGCTGTTTGTGTTATTGATGTGTTCGTGTCTGTGATGTTTTAGGACCTCGGTGCTGATGAGCTCTCTGAGTGCGTGCAGGATTTCTACCAGAACATGTCTGACCGCCTCATGACTCACTTTAAAGGTAAGATCCTTTAATTACACAGTCAATTAAACGGGTATAGGTTTTTAAAGCCCCCGTATCCCGAATCCTACCTCTTCCTGTGTTTTTCTCCTCTTATAATGTCGGTGAGGTTTTATGCAGAAGTTTATTTTTACGTCTTTTATCCTTCAGAATTAAACGGGCTGTTTTTTTTCCCATGCCTTAAAGGCTGGTATATGTAAATGAGGTATGTTCTGATTGGCTGCCCTGTCTTATGTGCATAAACGAATATGATTTGAATAAATGAATAATTTGTGCTTTAAGGCCTGTGTCCTACATGTGTCCCACTTGTTTGGTTTTATGCTCCTAAAACAGTCATAATTAATTTCATAATTGGTAATTGTCATAATAAATTTTTACATTCCTGTTTTCCAGCCTCTCTTCATCCTTGAAGATTAAACAGGCTGTTTTGTAAATGAGCTCCGCTCTGATTGGCTGCCTCATTCAAAAAGCAGTCAGGGCTGAAACATGCCTTATAATGTCAGTATAAATGGGCGGGGCCAATGTACTGTAGACTGGGTGGGCGGGGCCAACGTGCTGTAGACTGGGTGGGTGGGGACAAACTGCTGATGACTGGGTGGGCGGGGCTTTAAATTCATGAAGGTTTGTTTTTCCATGACGGGCTCTTTTTAAGGGCCGTTTTGACCGGAGATTAGGCTGAGCGTTTCTTTTAGTGGTCAGACAGTGAGTCTGCGAGGTCAGTGTGTAGTAGAGGTCATTAGAAATGGTCATGTTAGTCTTAAGCGTATTGAAACAGTTCTGTAATCCTGGAAATGAATCCAGCCCTGGCTTAGTTATGTAAGCTGGGTTTACTACAGCACTGTCGAAAACTGGACGATGATGGAGCCACAGAATAGTAGAACTAGAACAATAATCCGAACGGGATTAGCGTTCCTGGATAAACAGTGCAGGGCTGTGATGGAGAAGCTGCAGGAAGACAATAAGACATAAGTAAGCAGCCTAAAAAAGAATTTAAAAAACAGTGCAGAGTGCACACCTGCATGCAGATCACACCGATCAGACACAACATCTGACCACCTCCTCGTTTCTCCACTCACTGTCCACTCTATCAGCTCCACTGACCGTTCAGTTCCACTCTGTAGTTCTACAGTTACAGACTGTAGTCCATCTGTTTCTCTGATACTCTGTTACCCTGTTCTTCAGTGGTCAGGACCCCCATGGACCCTCGCAGAGCAGGTACTGTTTGGGTGGTGGGTCATTCTCAGCGCTGCAGTAACACTGACGTGGTGGTGTGTTAGTGTGTGTTGCGCTGGTCTGAGTGGATCAGACACAGCAGAGCTGCTGGAGTTTTTAAACACCTCAGTGTTGCTGCTGGACTGAGAATAGTCCACCAACCAAAAACATCCAGCCAGCAGCGTCCTGTGGGCAGCGTCCTGTGGGCAGCGTCCTGTGGGCAGCGTCCTGTGGGCAGCGTCCTGTGACCACTGATGAAGGACTAGAGGATGACCAACACAAACTGTGCAGCAGCAGATGAGCTGTCGTCTCTGACTTTACATCTACAAGGTGGACCGACGAGGTAGGAGTGTCTAATAGAGTGGACAGTGAGTGGACACAGCGTTTAAAACTCCAGCAGCACTGCTGTGTCTGATCCACTCAGACCAGCACAACACACACTAACACACCACCACGTCAGTGTTACTGCAGTGCTGAGAATGACCCACCACCCAAATACTACCTGCTCTGTGAGGGTCCATGGGGGTCCTGACCACTGAAGAACAGGGTAACAGAGTATCAGAGAAACAGATGGACTACAGTCTGTAACTGTAGAACTACAGAGTGCAGCTATACGGTCAGTGGAGCTGATAGAGTGGACAGTGAGTGGAGAAACGAGGAGGTGGTCAGAATGTCCTGCCTGACCGGTATATTATGTAAATTAGACCAAATGGCTTTGTAGTTACTGAGCTTCTCACAGGTGACTGGAATTACAGCCTCTAAAACCCACATTAAACTCTCTGTAACTCCTCCTCTCTGGTCTCTACAGGGTCTTCTGAAAAGGTGGAGCGAGTGATGGATCAGGTGGAGAAGTACATCATGACCCGCCTCTATAAGAGTGTGTTCTGTCCCGAGACGACGGACGATGAGAAAAAGGACCTGGCCACGCAGCACAGGATCCGGTGAGGAGCTTTACTCTGACCTCCATGTCCAGTCTACCAACTGTGGGCTCTAAATAACATGGACAGGCCTGAATCATGAGCAGCTAAAACTAATGATGAAGTAAAAATCTAGTTAAACATAGCAAATATATAAAATATAGCAAAATCACACGATATAATAAAAGAAATAGAAATTTTTGTAAAGAAAAGTAAGAAAAAGTCAAAGTTTTGTGAACCAGAGTCAGAAAAAATGTACTGAAAAAAGAAAAGAAAATCTGAAAATGTAGTAAAAAAAAAGTTAAGAAATAATCAAAATATAGCAAAAATGTTTTAAAAACAGGTGCATTTAAAAAGTCCAAAAATATAGTGACAGGGAAAGTATAGTTTTAAAAAAAGCTGAAAATCAGAAAATATGGTTACAAAGTCGGGAAATACAGTAATAAAGTCAAATATAGTTGAAAAAAGGCAGAAAATATGGTAAAAAAAAAAAAAAAAAAGTTAATTTCTTTTAAACTAAAAAATAGGGTAAATAATAATAAAAAATAGAGTGGGGGGGAAAAGTAAAAAAATCTGGTTAAGAAAAGTCTGAAAATATTGTGAAAGTTAAAAACGGGTATATTTAAGAAATGTGGTGAAAAAGTCCGAGAATCCAGTAAAATAACGGGTGGCAGGTGTCAGAGGCTCCGTGTTAGTTGCTCTGACTGGTGTTGGGTTGTGAACGGTGCTGGTGACGGTGCTGGTGTCGGTGCTGGTGTTGCAGGGCGCTACACTGGGTCACCATTCAGATGCTGTGTGTTCCTGTGGATGAAGAAATCCCAGAAGTGGCTGACAGTGTAGTGAAGGCTATTACAGGTAAACCAGTCTGTTCTTTAATCCTTATGGGTCAGGGATCAAGTCTAGTCCTGCACTCCACAGCGTTCTGAATGCAGATTCTCTGTGTTCAGTCCAGGACTGGGCTTTAGTGCATGTAGACGTCATTTTGCTAAACGATTTAAATGTAAAGGCATCATTTCTTCGTTAATTACTCTGTTAAATATCGGATGCTTTTAAATGAAATGTTGGAGTTTAAATTGTAACTCCCTCTTTTTCAGCGTGACTTCTTCGGGTTGAGATTCGATCTTATTGTTTTCCTCCTTCACAGATATTATTGAGATGGACTCTAAACGTGTGCCCAGAGATAAGCTCGCCTGCATCACCAGCTGCAGCAAACACATCTTCAACGCTATTAAAGTGACTAAGAAGGAGCCGGCCTCGGCCGACGACTTCCTGCCCACGCTCATCTACATCGTTCTGAAGGCCAACCCCCCCCGACTGCAGTCCAACATCCAGTACATCACCCGCTTCTGCAACCCCAGCCGCCTCATGACCGGCGAGGACGGCTATTACTTCACCAACCTGGTGAGAGGGCAGCAAGTGCTGTGCTCCTGTGCTGCCCGGTCCTGTCTGCAGAGGCCGGTGTGGCTTCAGGTCTGGCCAGTTGATTGGCCAGTTGGCCAGTTGATTGTGTGAGCTGCTGCTTTGCTGGAATGAACAGCATAGAACAGAAGAATAGAGTAGAATAAACGGTGTTGTCCATTCAGGTTGCACAAAATAGAAAGTCATAAATAGACAAACAAAAGAATCAAAAACACTGCAGGTGAGACTGGACACTGTAACTAGAACACCAGTAGCCTCCTCAAAGAGATTGGCAGCTAAAAGCCCAGTGGTCAGGACCCCCATGGACCCTCACAGAGCAGGTACTATTTGGGTGGTCAGTAACACTGACATGGTGGTGTGTTAGTGTGTGTTGTGCTGGTCTGAGTGGATCAGACACAGCAGTGCTGCTGGAGTTTTTAAACACCTCAGTGTCGCTGCTGGACTGAGAACAGTCCACCAACCAAAAATATCCAGCCAGCAGCGTCCTGTGGGCGGCGTCCTGTGGGCAGCGTCCTGTGGGCGGCGTCCTGTGGGCAGCGTCCTGTGGGCGGCGTCCTGTGACCACTGATGAAGGACTAGAGGATGACCAACACAAACTGAGCAGCAGCAGATGAGCTGTCGTCTCTGACTTTACATCTACAAGGTGGACCGACGAGGTAGGAGTGTCTAATAGAGTGGACAGTGAGTGGACACAGTGTTTAAAACCTCCAGCAGCACTGCTGTGTCTGATCCACTCGCACCAGCACAACACACACTGACACACCACCACCATGTCAGTGTTACTGCAGTACTGAGTGATCCACCACCCAAACAGTACCTGCTCTGTGAGGGTCCATGGGGGTCCTGACCACTGAAGAACAGGGTAACAGAGTATCAGAGAAACAGATGGACTACAGTCTGTAACTGTAGAACTACAGAGTGGAACTGAACGGTCAGTGGAGCTGATAGAAACGAGGAGGTGGTCAGAATGTGACGCCTGACCGGTGTGTTATGATGTATAATCAGCCCAGTGTCCACCTGTTCGGTGCTGATTCTGTGTTTGTCCCTCTGTGTCCGCAGTGCTGTGCTGTGGCGTTTATTGAAAAGCTGGACGCTCAGTCTCTGAACCTGAGCCCGGAGGATTTCGAGCGCTACATGTCCGGCCAGGTGTCTCCCCGGAGACAGGACGATCCAGGCTCCTGGACGCACTCCGCCCCCAACGTCAACCCTGTCATCAGCCAGATCCACCACACTCTGGACCTGCTGACGTGTCTGGAGAAGCGTCAGCAGCAGGTTCTGGACGGGGCCCTCACCATGCAGGCCGAGCTGCACGACTGGCAGGATGGCGTGGCTCGGGAAGTCCAGGACATCCTGGAGAAATTCCCGCTGGAGATCAAACCACGTGCCTCAGCCATAGATGCCGAAAACGTGGAAAGCGACAGGCTTCCACCGCCGCTCCAGCCTCAGGTGTTCGCTGGCTAGCGTGAGGTGCTTTGAGGACAGATTGGCAGCAGCTGTTATCGCTGACGTGACTCACTGTTCTGATTGCAGAGAATTGAGTCATGGAAGTTGATCGCAGTTGGTTTTGCCACTTCGGTTTGCGGCCCGTAGTTGGATTTAGAGGACTTTTGTTTGTTTATCGGTCCTCTGGGCCCTTGCACTTTGTTTCGGCGTTCGCTCGGCTGCGTTTTGGTGGTGAAACTGAGTAGCACTGCAGTCGCAAGCCAGCTGCAGCTGCAGCCCTGCAGAAAAGCTGCAAAACTAAAGAGGTTCTCACCTGGACTCAAACTAACAGACCCCAGCACTAATGTAACTAGTGGTAAACATGAGTTTGTGATATTTCGGACTTTCCTGATTAGGTTTCCAAGCAGGTACACGGAACAAAAGTGCGCTGAATTCACTTAATCGTGCATCGTTTCCACATTAAACCATTGAGGTTCACCAGCTTAACGTACTATGGTGAAGGCAAATTGGCCCAGAACTTGTTCAGATCGGTTTAAAGTGATGAAACTTTGTATAGTTTTAGCGTAAGTTAACGGTACACTACTGAATGTTGTGTAATCCTCACGCTTTTAGCTCATTTTAATAATTAGGCTTATAATATCATAACACTGCATTTACATTGGACCAGCTCGGCAGGTCACCACACTCCTTTTCAGTGGGAAGCCTCGCGTCCGTCACGTGACGGTGTGGTGCGTAATGGAACCGGCGAATTGAGTTTAGGAGTGAAAAAGGGTTTTATGTGAGTTAGTCTGGACAATGCGGAGCGTCTGTCCAGTCAGAACTTTCTGAGGAATTACATTTCAATGTTGCGACATGACGTTGGCACACAGGCCGTTGGCAGGTTAATAATAACACAGTCGTACCCAGTCCCTCCGTCCCTCCGTCCCTCCGTTCATCTGTCCCTCCGTTCCTCTGTCCCTCCATCCCTCCGTTCCTCTGTCCCTCCGTTCCTCTGTCCCTCCGTTCCTCTGTCCCTCCGTCCCTCCGTCCCTCCGTCCCTCTGTCCCTCCGTTCCTCTGTCCCTCCGTTCCTCCGTTCCTCTGTCCCTCCGTTCCTCTGTCCCTCCGTTCCTCTGTCCCTCCGTTCCTCCGTCCCTCCGTTCCTCTGTCCCTCCGTTCCTCTGTCCCTCCGTTCCTCTGTCCCTCCGTTCCTCTGTCCCTCCGTCCCTCCAGGACTGCGCTTCCTTTTCCTCGTTCAAATCTGACTTTTCTCTTTAATGCATGTTTTTCTTCCTCCTCCACTGCTTAGGGTTTAGGCCATGCTATATGAAGCGACCTTGGGTTTGTGAAAGGAGCTATTATTATTATTATTATTATTATTATTATTATTATTATTATTATTATTATTATTATTATTATTATTATTATTATCATCAGTCATCATGTTGATGTAATATAGTTTATTAATGTGGAAATTATGGACAAGTTTAAATCAGGTAAATTCAGTGCCCTTTTTCAGTGTAGATAAAAAAAATAATGAGAACTTATAAATTAATTTTACAAAAACTGCATAACTCCGTGTTTATGGTGTAATCAGAGTCATTCAGAGGGTTTGGTGTGAAACGGTTCAGACGTCTTTACAGTGGTGGTGATGGGAACCAGGCGTCGCCATGACTACAACACAGATACAGACACTTTATTTACCATCCAGAACCCCCAGAGAACCTACACGAGTCTTCTGAGCTTATATGGAATGTTGATGATGGAAAACAGTGGAAAATCTGGAATAATGAGTTTTCTTTGGGGACTATTTTGCCGCACAGCGCCCTGCATGTCTCCCTCCACCATGAATGGAGTTGAAGTTCTCTAAACTCTCATAAAACAGCGTCTCAGTCATCAGGCAGTGAATTCAGAACCAGCTCATGTAGGAACTTTCTGTAGGAGCTTTTAGAGGGACGTCTGGTTCCTATCACCACCACTGTGAGGAGCTTTTAGAGGGACGTCTGGTTCCCATCACCACCACTGTGAGGAGCTTTTATAGGGACGTCTGGTTCCCATCACCACCACTGTGAGCGGCTTTGACTCGGTCAGTTTATCTAGAACCGAGCGTTTCACACCAAACCGCTCTGTTTACTTAACCTTAACCGTTTACTTCCACTTTAAACATGTGTTCTCACACAGCTGCTGGGAAAGGATATTCCGAGGAAAAGCTCGTCTTGGACTACTGTTAAGGGATTTTGTGTCCTTTATAAATGCTTGAAATGAAATGTAAAGTATTGATTAATTGATATTGCATTGCTTCAGGTATAAGTGTGGTACCTACTTTAGGAAAATATTAGTAATATTAGTGTACTGTACTGTGGTTTGGTGTAAACATGAGTAAACACTAGTTACAGGTTGTGCTCTGTGTATTCCGGGTAGCTGTTACAGTTACTAAAGGATTCAGATAAATACGGAATATAAACTCTCTCCTTTAAACCGAGTGAGAAATGAAATCTCAGTAAAACTCTTTTTAAGTGCTTTTAATCCTCTAGATTTGAGTTTCTTTAATCCACGCTTTAAAGGGCCCATATCCTGCTATCTTCTCCTCTTTTTTAATTTTGCCCCCTGAAGTCCACTTTTAGCGTTTGTGTGCTTTTATCAGTCAATCAATCAATCAATCAATCAGTCAGTCAACCTTTATTTAGTCTCGGAGCACATTGAGGGTGTCCATTAATAATAAAAATACAAAACAATAAATGTAAATGTTATAAATAGAGAATGAGATCCAAAAGTAAACAACATATAAAACTAATAAGATTAAGACTCTATATAATAATGAACTAATAAATATGAATAATAAAATAATGAAAATAAGATAAAAAGGGCAAAAGATCTGGTAAAATGATGAGAAATTGTGAGAAACTAATGGACTTTTTTTACTTTTTACCTGCTTGTAAAGAAGCATTATTAATTACGCAGTCGCATAAATGAATGGATTGTTCAGAGGCTCGTATCCATGTTGCGCCTCTCCGTGAAATCAGTAACAGTTAAAGCGGCTCTGATGTGCTGAGCATGTGCTTTAATTTCATATCCGTGTTCTTATTGTTTGGCCATTTGAAAAGTAAGCCTGTCTGGAGCTTTAAAGGGCCCATATCGCTGTTTTTGCTACTGTGCCCTTAAGACAGACCTGTGATGTGAGCTCTGTTCTCATTGGCTGCCTTCAGTCTGGGGTGAAACACTCAGCATGAATGTCTGTGGTGTCGGATCAAACACCGTATCCCCTAAACTTTACAGGAGAAGGAAAAAACCTGCTCTACTTTTAATGCAAGTCAAAGGAACCAGAATTTTTCCCAAGTCATTTTGGGTCGTTTCTTTTGGTCCATTCTTCATGAAATTTGCACCCAATGTAAAGATCAACAGGGATTTTCAAACTATGTCAAAAACTGAAAAATGGAGAAAAAAGGTAGATATGAGGTTTTCTTCCGACCGCTTCGGTACGCAGAGCTAAACAGCTGTAGACTGAGTCTGTGTAAATGTGTCGATGCTTGTGACATCACAAACACCGTGAATTCAAAATGGGCCGTTTTTAAAGCTGAATTATCCATATTTGGGCCGTATGTACTGGAGTTAATGGCATGATTTGAAACGGTCACGGTTCACATGCTACATCAGACTGTCTGTTCTCTGATATGGGCCCTTTAAAGAGGCTGGGCTGTGCTGTAGGTGTGCGTTTTTACACTTCTCTCCATGGCCACCGGGTACACAGACACTATAATCATGTAGTTTTGGGTGAAATCTTACATATTTGATCATTCATGAGCAGAACGTTCTGCTTTATAGAGTAAAACTCTGACTGGAGTGGCGCTTCTGTGCTTCTGTGAACGTCTCTGTAATCAACACTCAATAAAACCTGCGCACCTGAGGGCTCCAATGAGTCGGAGTGTGATTGATCCCTGCAGTACTTGAGAATTTTAACACGTGTCTGTTTCTTTTCAGCGTTGCCACCAAAGCTCTGAAGCCGAGTCTCAGCATCGCTTTTCTCAGCAGCTTCGCCGGATTCAGATTCATTTATTGCAGAAGACGCGTGTGAAAGGGAGCGAAATGAGGTCTCGGTTCGGGTAACAGCAATGATGAGATCAAGAAGAAAATAATTAAATAATTAAAGTAAAGTAGTTCAATAAATATGTAAACGTAAGTGTAAAGCCAGTGGGGTGTGAGGGGAATAAGACTTTGGCCCAGTGGGCCCAAACTGAGCCGTGCCCTGATATGAAGCTGTAGTGATAATAGCAGCGCGTTGTTCAGAGAGCAGCTGTGCAGTGAAGATGGTAGAATTTTCAGTCTTGAAGTGCAGAATTTATCAGACTCCAGCTGCAGCGGCCCTGATGTCGAGTACTCGTAACCAGAAAATCGTATTTCTGGAAGAAAATGCAGTGATTGTGCAGCTTAAGCTCACTAAAATGTTGCAAGGCAGTTGCTATATCCGAGATGGTTGCTAAGGTGTTGCTAGGCGGTTGCTATGGTGTCACAGGTGGTTTCGAGGTGGTTGCCATGGTTTAGTAAGGTGTTGCTAGGGTGGTGCCAGGTGGTTGCTATGGTAACCCAGGTGGTTGTTAAGGTGTTGCTAGGGGGTTGCTATGATATCACTGATGGTTGCTAGGTGGTTGCTATGGTATCCTAGGTGGTTGGTAGGGTATCCCATGTGGTTGCTAAGGTGTTGCTAGATTGTCCTAGCTGGTTGCTTTGGAATCCCAGGTGGTTGCTATGGTACACCAAGCGGCTACTAAGATGTTGATAGGCAGTTGCTATGGTATAAGGGTTGATTACTTGGGTGTTGCTAGCATGTTGCTACAATGTACATGGTGTTTACTGAGTGGTTGCTAGTTGTTGATGAAAATGAATGGGAGTCTATGGGAGGAACAAGGGATGTAAAAACGACACGCAGAGGAGTGCGGGTCAGTGTGCCTGTGCAGTGAAGTTTGAGAACATGCGGTTTGGTGGCTGTTGGGCAAACAAATAATAGGGCTTGGGTGAGGGCGAGAATGAGTGGGAGTCTATGGGAGGAAAGAGGGATGAAATAAAGACAAACAGATGAGTGCAGGTCAGAGCAACATGGAGCTCATGCTCAGGGGCCCAGCCTGAGATGGTATATGCAAAACAGTGTGTTTTGGTCGGTAGACGCATCATAGACGTTGCACTTTTTCACCCCATTCATTTCTATAGGAAAAAGGTCATTTAACAAGGATTTGTATACAAGCGGTTAGCCAGGAGGATGTTAGCCAGACTAGCATCCATGCTGGAGAACAGCTCCCACCCCGTGGCTGAGACTGACCGGCTGCTTCACCCCAAGTGTGTGAAAGAGGCCATCGCAGGTCCTTCCTGCTGCTGTAAAACCAGCACTACTCCCAGTAGAACCTCCTCCATCCCCCACTGGACCTCACACACCTACAGAACACACTGTGAATTTATTGATCACCTTTTCCTGTGTGCAATATGATCACCACTCCACGTCCAACAGTCCAGTCGTGAAATTTCCTCACTACTAAATATTCCACAGTCCACTGTCAGTGGGATTATAACAAAGTGGAAGCGATTGGGAACGACAGCAGCTCAGCCACGAAGTGGTCGGCCACGTAAAATGACAGAGCGGTCAGCGGATGCTGAGGGGCATAGTGCGCAGAGGTCACCGACTTTCTGCAGAGTCAATCACTACAGACCTCCAAACTTCATGTGGCCTTCAGATCAGCTCAAGAACAGCGTAGAGAGCTTCATGGAATGGGTTTCCATGGCCGAGCAGCTGCATCCAAGCCTTACATCACCAAGCGCAGTGCAAAGCGTGGAATGCAGTGGAGTAAAGCGCCGCCACTGGACTCTAGAGCAGTGGAGACGAGTTCTCTGGAGTGACCAATCACGGTTCTCCATCTGGGAATCCGATGGACGAGTCTGGGTTTGGCGGTTGCCAGGAGACGGTACTTGTCCGACTCCATTGTGCTGAGTGTAAAGTTTGGTGGAGGGGGGATCATGGTGTGGGGGTGTTTTTCAGGAGTTGGGCTCGGCCCCTTAGTTCCAGTGAAAGGAGCTCTTAAAGCTTCAGCACCAAGAGATTCTGGACAATTTCACGCTCCCAACTTTGTGGGAACAGTTTGGGGACGACCCCTTCCTGCTCCAACATGACTGCACACCAGTGCACAAAGCAGGTCCATAAAGACGTGGATGAGCCAGTTTGGTGTGGAAGAACTTGACTGGCCTGCACAGAGTCCTGACCTCAACCCCATAGAACACCTTTGGGATGAATTAGAGCGGAGACTGTGAGTCTAATCTTATAAGCATGCTATTCCCGATGAGACTGAACGGTGGAGCGGAGTTAGTGGACAAAAAAAGTGTGTACCAGGAAGAGGAAGAACGATGTAGCGTCGGATAATAAGAGTGTTGGATATTCTGCTTAATTAGTAATAATAGCAGCAGGTGTTCAGTGAATTTGTCTCCTGGAAGAAGCTGCTTCTCAGCCTGGTTGTTGAGTCCTCCAGCAGAGTGAGCAGAGACCCTCATGGTGCAGGAGGCCTTTGTCCGCTGTAGTCTTCACCCCCAGCTGCGCTGCAGTGCCCCACACGGTGAGGCAGGAGAGGAGGCCTGGGGCGCGAAGGCCCGCGCTCTTCAGCCGCCTCAAAAAGGAGGCTGTGCTGATGTTCAAGTGAGCTCATCAGCCCCAGATGTTTAAAGCATCCTACATGCACAACCCCAACTCTTACTTTCTAGTGTTCCTGGAGAATTCATTACATTTTATTTCCATTATTATCTTAATTTAGCGCTGATGTTATTTTTGTCTCTACAAACTGACCTCAAACGCACATTTTTGCCACGGCTTATTGATTAAACAGTTAAATAATCAGAATTAAAAGACTTTTAAAGAGACTTCTAAAGACTTTCTCTTGAAAAAGTCCTTTGTCTCTGCAATAAAATCAACATTTTCATCATCAAACATCATCCGTGGGCTTTTTTTTCATTATGCAAATGCACGCATTCCATTAGATTATCTCATTTGCATATGCAAATGTTTTGTTTTGTGTTTTGAACTTGAATTTCGAATAGATATAAAAGAAAATCAGCGATCAACTGAAAAAGACTAATATCCATCAACATAGAGCAATACTGACACCTAGTGGCTGAGACGTGGAACAGCTCGTATTCATGTGGGGCCTCCCTCAGTGATCATGCTTATCAATACTGTGTGCCATTCTTCTCTGAACACGCTCCATCCTTCACCAGGATTTAATGCTCCAATATTCTGCCAATACAGGCCGTATAGTTATCTGAGTAAAACTCTAAGGCGCCGAGGTCGTTTACCTTTTTAAGCGTATTTTCACGAGAGTGTAAATATGCGCAGATAAGCAGGCCGCACTGCATTCCTTCCCTCGGCCAAGTACCTCGCTCTTTAATCAGGAATGTTTTGTCTCAGCGGGAATAACCTGAATGGAATTCTTTAAATTGTGCCGCTCATTTGGGATTTTCCAAAACGGCCCATTTAACAAAGTTCCTCCAAACTCCAGCTGAAGCACCTCCACCGTCTCCAGGCGCTCTCAGTTTAGAATATGGGTCAGCTTCTCTCATGAGACCAGAGCAGTCTGCCAAAAAACCCCTTATCTCTCCCGCTCTTCCTTCTCCTTCTGTTGGCTGGGAATTGTTTTTGAAACATTACAAATGTTCTACTTGCTAAATTTCACTTTCTTGCACACTAAATACTAACCTGCTCTACAGTGCTCGTCTATTATCGGCCCAGGCTGAGACACATTCCACTCACTCAGGCCCAGTTATCACCGCTGACTGGCCATAATCTTGTTGTTATGGAGAAATTAATCTCCACTGTTGGACTATATTTCAATTTCTGGACAAGCTATTTCCTATTTAATGGAATATTCCAACTTTTTAACAACATAATGACAAATGACTGGACAAGGACCCTTACTGATGGGATATATTCCAGTTTTTGGACAGTGTAGTCTCTGTTAAACCACAATATTTTACTTTTCTTGAACACAAATATTCACTATTAAATGCAGTGAATTCACTTTTGTCACAAAAAAATGACAATTAATTGAACATATTCCACTTTTTGGGCATATTAGTCATCACTGATTGGGAATATTCCTGTTTTTGGACACAATACTCACTATTAAATGGGTATATTCCACTTTTCGAACACAATGTTCACTATTTTTAGAATTATTCCACTTTTTGATACATAAATTAGGAACATTCCTAATAAATATTTCTTTTTTTGACAAAATGTTCACTATGAAATGGAAGGATTCCGCTTTTATGACACATTATTCACTAGTTGTTAGTGATGTTACACTTTTTTGGACACAATAATGAGCACTGATGGGAAATATTCCACTTTATTGACACTATTAAATGTGAATATTCCACTTTTTGAGCACAATATTCACTATTTGTTAGGATTATTTCACTTTTTGACGCATAAAAATGACTGTTATATGCCAATATTCCCCTTTTGGATGCGATATTCACTATTAAATGGCTATATTCCACGTTTCTGCCCCACTAATAATCAGTATTGATCAGGTTATCAGTAATCATCAGTATTGATTAGGTTATCTGTACTCATCAGTATTGATCAGGTTATCAGTAATCATCAGTATTGATCAGGTTATCTGTACTCATCAGTATTGATCAGGTTATCTGTAATCATCAGTATTGATCAGGTTATCATTACTCATCAGTATTGATCAGGTTATCTGTAATCATCAGTATTGATCAGGTTATCAGTAATCATCAGTATTGATCAGGTTATCAGTACTCATCAGTATTGATCAGGTTATCAGTAATCATCAGTATTGATCAGGTTATCTGTACTCATCAGTATTGATCAGGTTATCTGTAATCATCAGTATTGATCAGGTTATCATTACTCATCAGTATTGATCAGGTTATCTGTAATCATCAGTATTGATCAGGTTATCAGTAATCATCAGTATTGATCAGGTTATCAGTACTCATCAGTATTGATCAGGTTATCATTACTCATCAGTATTGATCAGGTTATCTGTAATCATCATTATTAATCAGGTTATCTGTAATCATCAGTATTGATCAGGTTATCTGTAATCATCAGTATTGATCAGGTTATCAGTAATCATCAGTATTGATTAGGTTATCTGTAATCATCAGTATTGATCAGGTTATCAGTAATCATCAGTATTGATCAGGTTATCAGTACTCATCAGTATTGATCAGGTTATCTGTAATCATCATTATTAATCAGGTTATCTGTAATCATCAGTATTGATCAGGTTATCAGTAATCATCAGTATTGATTAGGTTATCTGTAATCATCAGTATTGATCAGGTTATCAGTAATCATCAGTATTGATTAGGTTATCAGTAATCATCAGTATTGATCAGGTTATCTGCCCCAGCCCTGCAGCGGTGTTGCAGCGCTGCACGGACGCAGCTATTTTTGAGAGGTGGGCGAGACGGGTGGTCAAACCCCGCCCCATCACTCTTACACCTGCTTGTGATTGGTCGGCGTGAATCAGTCCGTCCTCTGTGATTGGTCCTAGCGGTTTCCCATGGTGACGGACACTGCCCAGCGCAGTGGTGATGCTAAGCTAACGCAGTGCTAACGGCGGACAGACTGAGGGAGCCTCGCCGCCTCCGGTCTGGGATTTAATGTGTGTGCGGGTGTTTAAGGCGGGATATACCGCGGATTGAGCGCCACACTGCGAGGTAAAGCTTGACTGTGCACGCTTTTATTAGAACAGTCGCCAGTGTCGCTCGCTTAGCTGCCCAGCAAGTTGGCTTGGCTTCTTATCGGAATTTTCCGTTCCGCCTTAAACAGCGCAGCAGTCGTAGTCTGGCGCCGCCGCTGCCCGAGTGGAACTGCAGCGCCGCTTAAGGTGGACCGGGAAGTTCCCATAAGAAGCTGGCGAATAAGACGCTATGCTAAGCTAACAGTAGATGCCGTGTTTATTACACTTCAGCTGTGATCAAAATCCTCCTTAACTCTGATTTAACCCTGACCTGCTTTCGTTTAACCGTATTCGTGACTCTTCTCGTAGAAATGCCGTGTTGAGCTGGCTTTAGCTGCTTCCACATCGAGCTATTTATCCTGGGAAATGAGTGAAAATGACCTCTTTTTCGGACTGTTGCTTATTTTTGGTAATGTGTAACACTCTGGGTTGTATTTTAACCTTTGTTAAGGTGGTAAAGCACGAAAAACATCAGACATGACCTCCACAGCAGAGCTGAAGGCCTTGATCTGACTCTGGCTGATTTGTGTGAACGATGTAAACAGTGTGGAGATCATATACAGGCTGTAGTTCAACTTTTGGGGCAAAAATATTCAGTATTGATGGAGAAAGATCCACTGTCTTCTACTGTTCAGGCTCACTGTAACTTTAAAAAACTACGAGCACCTACGATAAAACCTTAGGTAGTTCTTTAAGGGTTCTTAGGTGAGGGGAACTGTTCTGTGAGTTTATATAGAACCATGTCATCCTTAGATGGTTCTTCAGATCAGTGGAGAGTGCTGTATGTGGTTCTGTATAGCACCGAAAAGGGCTCTGCTGCTGTTACGATGTCAACGGAAGAACTCTTTTTAGTGCTATATGGGACCCTTTTTGAAAAGGTTCTGTACAGAACCATACATAACACATTCTTCATCAGTCTGAAGAACCATTCAGGCATGACATGAATCTATATTGAGCTGTTGGTTGTAAAGAGAACCGTTCCCTTTACTGAAGGAGCATCTCTTAAAGAGTGTAAATGTGTTATTGTCTATTTTTTGGACACCGTTATTCACTGATTTTTCTTTTTTCAGGCTCATAACTGTAAAATTATGAGCACCTGCATTAAAACTGCCAATGCTCTTCGTGGTGTTGGTGAATATCAGCTTTTCCAGGCTTGCGTACTGCTGAAGATTAACCAGCTCAAGGTTTATTTTGCTGTTTGAGCATAATTTAATCTGAACGTGCAGCTTTTTCATCTCTCTTTCTAGATCATTCAGGACCGCAGTTTCGTCCCAACACAGATAAAACTGGCTGACATGGATGAGCAGAGTGTCGAGGTAGGCTGAGTGTTTTATATCGATTTCTGTTTTAATTCGCCTGCAGACGTGTGTGATGGTCAGTGTGATGGTCAGCAGTGGCAGAGACACCGAGCAGCGAGACCAAATTTAGGCCCAGTCCCATTTCACCCCTCATCCCTAGTTCTAGTTGGGTTCTTGGTTCTTGTGACCCTTATTAGTCCCACAGCGTTTAACCCATCTGTGAAGTGAAGCACCACAAACACACTAGGGGGCAGTGAGCACACTTGCCCAGTGGGCAGCCCTATCCGCAGTGCCCAGGGGGCAGTTGGGGGTTAGGTGTCTTGCTCAAGGACACCTCAGTCACGTACTGTTGGCTCTGGGGATCGAACCGGTGACGTCCTGGTCACAGGGCTGGTTCCCTAACCTCCAGCCCACGACCGCCACATAGACAGAGGGGTAGGGCGAAGTGTTCGGCCTACATGACCCTCCAAACTGAGGTTTTTCAGAGACTCCAAACAGAGATATGAGAAAAATGGAAAACATTGAGAGACGAAAAAGACGAGAAAGAGACCAAAGAAACCCACAAACGTGAGAATTTTCTCTGTTAAAAAAATGACAGTAATTGATAAATTGGACATTCCCATATCCAGCGAAGACCTCACAGTGGCTCTGTGATCTGATGCTTTTCCTTAAATTAGAGAAGATTACGTTTTCATCCAGAAAGTCTTCGGTAAACGTCCATAGAACTTGGGATCCTGTGATTGGTGTAGTTAGTGAGTAACACCTCTGCCTTCTACACTGTAGACTGGGGTTCAGTCCCCCACCAGGGTAAACACCCTGCACTATACCAATAAGAGTCCTTGGGCAAGACTCCCAACACCACCTTCGCCCACCTGTGTAAATTGATCAGATTGTAAGTCGCTCTGGAGAAGAGCGTCAGCCAAAATGCCGTAAATGTAAATGATTGCATATTTTGAGAAGCTGAGAAATCCGCCCGCTAACTAGTGTATACGTCCCCCTCTTCTATGTAAAGATTCCTCTTTAGCTGAAATACTTACAATCCCAGTGTCTGTATGTACAGTGATATGAGCCTGTTGTCTGTTTTCTTTCTAATTAATAGTCCAATTATGTAAAAGGTACATCCTGACCTAATCAGTACTATGTGAATATATATATATATATATGTGTGTGTGTGTGTGTGTGTGTGTGTGTGTGTGTGTACATTATACAGTATATATTATATACATTGTTTTTACTTCTGGTTATGATGTAAAATGTGGAATGTATATATGACTGTAATAATGTATCTGCGTAGACCCACGAATAAAGAATAATGTTAAAAAACTAAAAATGACAGTAACCATCAGATTGTCTTAGTTTAATGTGGTTTCAGTTTATTCTGGTCCTTTTCATCATAACAGGCGAAACAGTCACTAGTAGTGCTGCCTCGGTAGCTAACTTTCCCGTTCCACCTTAAACAGTCCAGCAGTTCTGACGCCTGAAGCGCCAGAATGTAACCGCTGCTCCATTTAAGGTGGAACGGGAAAATTCCAACAAGAATCTGGAGAATCTCTGACTTCAGCTTCATATCACTGAAGAATTAGGGGGGGTGGTAATAAATAACTGCCCCCCTCTTTGAAGGCGTATGATCCCTAAATGTAACTAAAGCCCAGCAGTGAGGAGCTGAACTTTCCCCTCCTCTGCTGTCCCTGCAGACGGGCAGGGTCGCCTACAGAGCGGCGCTAGTAGCTGTTAATGAAGTGATGCTCTTTTATTAGAGGGCCTCATTTCAGAGGGAAGATCTCAACCACTGCCCTGTAGCTCAGGAACAAGGGGCAGCGCTCCAAAACAAGGGGTCGGGGTGAAAGTGAGAAATGGGACGGGGCCTTGTTAATGCAGCAGGCCTTTTGCAGCGATACCTGTTCTTTGTGGAGGGTCTGTGGAGGGTCTGTGGAGGGTCTGTGGAGGGAAGCGTGGCTGTCCCTCTGGTGTAGGTGTCTGTGCTGAACGGCTCTGTGTTCTCTCTCCGGTGTAGAGTATAGCGGAGGTGTTCCGCTGCTTCATCTGTATGGAGAAGCTGCGAGACGCTCGTCTCTGTCCTCACTGCTCCAAACTCTGCTGTTTCAGCTGCATTCGGGTTTGTACATTTACTCACACACACACACACACACACACACACACACACACACACACACACACACACACACACACACAAGGGCTGCGTAGTATATTGTTTTTTGTTGATATGGCAGTTCTGCTGTGAGCATCTCGACCAGTCACGGTTCCAGATGAGTTCCTTTGGGCGTTTTGCTACTGCTGGACACCTTCTTTTCTGACACCCAGCACTGCAAATTATAAAGAGAAACCTGGAACTACTGAGCGCCACCATGTGGCCAAATCTAGAAACATACAATCAGCCCTGAACTGTTCAGCGCCACCGTGTGGCCAAGTTACGAAGAGAAAAGCCTGGAACTATTAATTTCTCAGGTTGCTTACAGAAGAGCTGTCAGCTGTGAAAAACACTGTCCCTGAACTGTAAATGTGTAAAAAGTAAAGCTGTTGTTTGTCCCTCAGTCTGAGGGCAGTGATGGTGTTTTGTGTGTGCTGTGTGTGTGTTTTGCAGCGCTGGCTGACGGAGCAGAGAGCTCAGTGTCCACACTGCCGGTAAGTCCTCCTCCTGCAGCCCCGCTGATGCACTCGGCCTCTCTAAAGCTGCCGCTGAAATGAGTCTGTTGATTGATTTTCCTTTTGTCTGTTTGTTTGTGTTCATGCAGAGATCTCGTTTTAGAGCATTGATCAGTTACACTAAAGCAATCACATTTAATCACATTTAGAGAATCTCCAGAATAACGTGTGTGTGTGTGTGTGTGTGTGTGTGTGTGTGTGTGTGTGTGCAGGGCTCCACTGCAGCTCCGGGAGCTGGTAAATTGTCGCTGGGCAGAGGAAGTGACCCAACAACTGGACACTCTGCAGCTGTGTAACCTTTCCAAACACGAAGAGAACGACAAAGACAAGTGAGCCTGACTCTACCCTGACGATGACCTTCAGGCTGAGAGCAGATCAGTGCTGTGATCTTCTGTCTGGCTGTTAAATGTGTGTTAATCTCAGAAAGACACAGTCAGCAAAATCTGTGCAATTTCCAGTCAAAACAGCCATTAAGTACAAGTAAGAGATATAAGATAATCCTTACTCTCACAACGGGGGAGATTCTCAGTGGTAGAGCAGCAAAGGGACAGCAAGGCGCTCAAGGAAAGACCAACAAAGAGAGAAAGAACAAACAAGATATTTACCTTATTAATTACATGCCGCTCTTCTGCTGCCCCCTTGTGGCTCCACAGCTGATCAGATCAGCAGGTAATAATAAAATAATCCTCCTCTACAGTAAAATAAAGCTCTGCTGATCCTTCAACACAGTTTAACAGTAAATGGTCTTAAACGCTGGAGTTAATGTAGAACTGCTGATTCACCCTTTAACCCTGAAGATCAGCGCAGACGGCTGGTCACCATAGCAACTCAGACCACAGTCTCGCCCAGCTAGTAGCTACGAAACGGTAAAGAGAGAGATTTAAGACGGACATCGATAATCTGGAGACGAATGGACGGATTAGTGTTTATAGTCAGTCCAGCTGGTTTCCTGATACGTTTAATCTGCAGCGAGAAACTGAAACACTAAAAAGCCACAAAGCTGAAGTCGCTTCTCCTTCACCAGCTTCTTGTTGGAATTGTCCTGTTCCACCTTAAATGGTGCAGCAGTTACATTCTGGCAGCTGAGAAGCGACTTCAGCCTCGTAAAAAAGTCAAACGTTGAGAGACGTTTTACAAGAAACTTCTACTTTAGTGGAAAAGTTTCCTGCTGGAGATGTGAGAGAAGCAGCTACAGCTGAGCTGAAGACTAAAGCAGAGCAGCGTCAGTCTACCAGGACATCAGCACATACTGAGACACGTTATAGCCAAGCTGGTAAAATGGACTTAACATGTTGTGGCTTCCAGGGTGGTTTGACTTTTGATGAAAGGACAAAAATGGCTTTTCTTAACATTTGGGTTGCCACTCCTGGTCTAGACTATATATATATGTACAAGACTAAAGAAGAAAATCTAAACTCTGCACAAAGTTAGCAATATAAACATTTCTAAATAAAAGAGTAAAAATCCTCACACTGTAAGGATATTTTACACATATTGCTCATGGAGTGCTGAATATATTGAACACAGGTGTAGTGATGAATTCCCAGTGTCAACAGCAAAAGCAAGGAGACAGTCAGAGTGAAAATGAGTGGTAAAAGGATGAGCTTCCAAAACTGGAGTTCTAAAAATGGTTAAAAGCTACAGAGAAAATGACTTCTAACAACCACCTGGAAGACCTGGATGGATTTGTGAGGACCGTTTTCACCCGTTATAAGTGGTTCAGTCTTCATGGTGTGGTAAAAGCTTTTAAAGTCTTTAAAATGTTCTGGCTACAGAGATAAAAGGTTTTCTGACTCTGTAGAAGTTTTGCTGCACTGCAGACCAGTGAGTGTGTTCCCATGTGTTCCACCAGCATCTGGTTTCCTTACAGATGTGAAAACCATCATGAGAAGCTGAGTGTGTTCTGCTGGACCTGTAAGAAGTGCATCTGTCACCAGTGTGCTCTCTGGGGAGGAATGGTACAGTTTAATCACTGTTTCAGACTCGGTTTATATCACAATACCTACACGTAGAGTCGGTTGTTCAGTGAACGTGGTTTTTAAGGTGATTTGTTCTACAGCAGTGAATTAACTGGCACTGTGTGTTGAGTTTGTGCTGTTAGTCCTCAGTGTCCATGTCTTCTTCTTCAGCATGGCGGCCACACGTTTAAGCCACTGGCCGAAATCTACGAGCAGCACGTGACGAAGGTCAACGAGGAGGTGGCCAAACTCCGCCGCCGGCTCATGGAGCTCATCAGCCTCGTTCAGGAAGTGGTGGGTGAACACACACAGCACTCACAGTGGCGCTAAACGGTCCCAGTTCAGCAGAGACGCCTGCGCCGTCTGAAGACTGGAGCTTAAAAACTAATGTAGCTAACACACACCTCCCTTCCCTTCCCTTCTCTCCTCCCTTCCCTTCTCTCCTCCCTTCCCTTCTCTCCTCCCTTCTCTCCTCTCTTCTCTCCTCTCCTCCCTTCTCTCCTCCCTTCCCTTCCCTTCTCTCCTCCCTTCCCTTCTCTCCTCCCTTCTCTCCTCCCTTCTCTCCTCTCCTCCCTTCCCTTCCCTTCTCTCCTCTCCTCCCTTCTCTCCTCCCTTCCCTTCTCTCCTCCCTTCCCTTCTCTCCTCCCTTCTCTCCTCTCTTCTCTCCTCTCTTCTCCTCCCTTCTCTCCTCCCTTCCCTTCTCTCCTCCCTTCCCTTCTCTCCTCCCTTCTCTCCTCTCTTCTCTCCTCTCCTCCCTTCTCTCCTCTCCTCCCTTCCCTTCCCTTCTCTCCTCCCTTCCCTTCTCTCCTCCCTTCCCTTCTCTCCTCCCTTCTCTCCTCCCTTCTCTCTTCTCCTCCCTTCCCTTCCCTTCTCTCCTCCCTTCCCTTCTCTCCTCCCTTCCCTTCTCTCCTCTCTCCTCTCCTCCCTTCTCTCCTCCCTTCTCTCCTCCCTTCTCTCCTCTCCTCCCTTCCCTTCCCTTCTCTCCTCTCCTCTCCTCCCTTCTCTCCTCCCTTCCCTTCTCTCCTCCCTTCCCTTCTCTCCTCTCTTCTCTCCTCTCTTCTCTCCTCTCCTCCCTTCCCTTCTCTCCTCCCTTCCCTTCTCTCCTCCCTTCTCTCCTCTCTTCTCCTCCCTTCTCTCCTCCCTTCTCTCCTCCCTTCTCTCCTCTCCTCCCTTCTCTTCTCTCTTCTCTTCTCTCCTCCCTTCTCTCCTCCCTTCCCTTCTCTCCTCCCTTCCCTTCTCTCCTCCCTTCTCTTCTCTCCTCCCTTCCCTTCTCTCCTCCCTTCTCTTCTCTCCTCCCTTCCCTTCTCTCCTCCCTTCTCTCCTCTCTTCTCTCCTCTCCTCTCCTCCCTTCTCTTCTCTCCTCTCTTCTCTTCTCTCCTCCCTTCTCTCCTCCCTTCTCTCCTCTCCTCTCCTCCCTTCCCTTCTCTCCTCCCTTCTCTCCTCTCTTCTCTCCTCTCCTCCCTTCGCTTCTCTCCTCCCTTCTCTCCTCTCTCCTCTTCTCTCTTCTCCTCCCTTCTTTCCTCCCTTCTCTCCTCCCTTCCCTTCTCTCTTCTCCTCCCTTCTCTCCTCCCTCCTCTCCTCCCTTCCCTTCTCTCTTCTCCTCCCTTCTTTCCTCCCTTCCCTTCTCTCTTCCCTTCCCTTCTCTCCTCTCTTCCCTTCTCTCCTCCCTTCCCTTCTCTCCTCCCTTCTCTCCTCTCTCCTCCCTTCCCTTCTCTCCTCCCTTCTCTCCTCTCTCCTCTTCTCTCTTCTCCTCCCTTCTTTCCTCCCTTCTCTCCTCCCTTCCCTTCTCTCTTCTCCTCCCTTCTCTCCTCCCTTCTCTCCTCTCTTCCCTTCTCTCCTCTCTTCCCTTCTCTCCTCCCTTCCCTTCTCTCTTCCCTTCCCTTCTCTCCTCTCTTCCCTTCTCTCCTCCCTTCTCTCCTCTCCTCCCTTCTCTCCTCTCCTCCCTTCTCTTCTCTCCTCCCTTCCCTTCTCTTCTCTCCTCCCGTCCCTTCTCTCCTCCCTTCTCTCCTCTCCTCCCTTCTCTCCTCTCCTCCCTTCTCTTCTCTCCTCCCTTCCCTTCTCTCCTCTCCTCCCGTCCCTTCTCTCCTCCCGTCCCTTCTCTCCTCCCTTCTCTTCTCTCCTCCCTTCTCTTCTCTCCTCCCGTCCCTTCTCTCCTCCCTTCTCTTCTCTCCTCCCTTCTCTCCTCCCTTCTCTCCTCCCTTCCCTTCTCTCTTCTCCTCCCTTCTCTCCTCCCTTCCCTTCTCTCTTCTCCTCCCTTCCCTTCTCTCCTCCCTTCTCTCCTCTCTTCTCTCCTCTTCTCTCCTCCCTTCTCCTCTCTCCTCTCTTCTCTTCTCTCCTCCCTTCCCTTCTCTCCTCCCTTCCCTTCTCTCCTCCCTTCTCTTCTCTCCTCCCTTCTCTCCTCCCTTCCCTTCTCTCTTCTCTTCTCTCCTCCCTTCTCTTCTCTCCTCCCTTCTCTTCTCTCCTCCCGTCCCTTCTCTCCTCCCTTCTCTTCTCTCCTCCCTTCTCTCCTCCCTTCCCTTCTCTCCTCCCTTCTCTTCTCTCCTCCCTTCTCTCCTCCCTTCCCTCCTCTCCTCTCCTCCCTTCTCTCCTCCCTTCCCTTCTCTCTTCTCCTCCCTTCTCTCCTCTCCTCCCTTCTCTCCTCTCCTCCCTTCTCTTCTCTCCTCTCTTCTCTTCTCTCCTCCCTTCTCTCCTCTCCTCCCTTCCCTTCTCTCCTCTTCCCTTCTCTCCTCTTCCCTTCTCTCCTCTCCTCCCTTCCCTTCTCTCCTCTTCCCTTCTCTTCTCTCCTCCCTTCTCTCCTCCCTTCTCTTCTCTCCTCCCTTCTCTCCTCTCCTCTCTCCTCTCCTCTCTTCTCTCCTCTCTTCTCTCCTCTTCTCTCCTCTCTTCTCTTCTCTCCTCCCTTCTCTTCTCTCCTCCCTTCTCTTCTCTTCTCTCCTCCCTTCTCTTCTCTCCTCTTCTCTCCTCCCTTCTCTTCTCTCCTCCCTTCTCTTCTCTCTTCTCTCCTCTTCTCTCCTCTTCTCTCCTCCCTTCTCTCCCCTCTTCTCTCCTCCCTTCTCTTCTCTCCTCCCTTCTCTTCTCTCCTCTCTTCTCTCCTCTCTTCTCTCCTCCCTTCTCTTCTCTCCTCCCTTCTCTCCTCCCTTCTCTTCTCTCCTCCCTTCTCTCCTCCCTTCTCTCCTCCCTTCTCTCCTCCCTTCTCTCCTCTCTTCTCTTCTCTCCTCCCTTCTCTCCTCTCTTCTCTCCTCCCTTCTCTTCTCTCCTCTCTTCTCTCCTCTCTTCTCTTCTCTCCTCTCTTCTCTCCTCCCTTCTCTCCTCCCTTCTCTTCTCTCCTCTCTTCTCTTCTCTCCTCTTCTCTTCTCTCCTCTTCTCTCCTCCCTTCTCTTCTCTCCTCCCTTCTCTTCTCTCCTCCCTTCTCTCCTCCCTTCTCTTCTCTCCTCCCTTCTCTTCTCTCCTCTTCTCTCCTCCCTTCTCTTCTCTCCTCCCTTCTCTCCCCTCTTCTCTCCTCCCTTCTCTTCTCTCCTCCCTTCTCTCCTCTCTTCTCTCCTCTTCTCTCCTCTTCTCTCCTCCCTTCTCTTCTCTCCTAGTGTCTTCTCTCCTCTTCTCTCCTCCCTTCTCTTCTCTCCTAGTGTCTTCTCTCCTCTCGTCCCTTCTCTCCTCCCTTCTCTTCTCTCCTCCCTTCTCTCCTCCCTTCTCTCCTCTCTTCTCTCCTCTTCTCTCCTCCCTTCTCTTCTCTCCTAGTGTCTTCTCTCCTCTTCTCTCCTCCCTTCTCTTCTCTCCTAGTGTCTTCTCTCCTCTCCTCCCTTCTCTTCTCTCCTCTCCTCCCTTCTCTCCTCTCCTCCCTTCTCTTCTCTCCTCCCTTCTCTTCTCTCCTCCCTTCTCTTCTCTCCTCTCCTCCCTTCTCTCCTCTCCTCTCCTCTCCTCTCCTCTTCTCTCCTCTCCTCTTCTATTCTTTTCTCTCCTCTCCTCTTGTCTTCTCTCCTCTTTCTTCTCTTTCCCCTCTCTTCTCTTCTCTGCTCTTCTATTCTTCTTCTCTTTTTCACTTCAGTCCTCCTGACTTTCTTTTCCACCCTCTGTTTTTTGTTTTTGAAGGTCAGCGTGAGTCGTGTAGTTTATTTCCAGAAGCAATTCATTTGTGAAGCAGGGACAGTAAATGATGTCCACCAGGGGGCACTGTAGCTCTCTAAATGACGCAGCCTGCAGCAGCGTGTGCTCAGGATTGTCTTCTGTTAATATTGTTGGGTTTTTTTGTTTGTTTGGTTTTTTAGTTTTTTTTGTTTATTTACTCTGAGCCTTGAGCCTTGATTTGTGTATCTGAGTAGTTGTCTGTTAGTATTTATTGGTTCAGTATTGATACAGCGGAAGCCTATAATATGCAAATTAGTTCCACAACCGCAGTGTTCACTGTGTGTCCTGACCAATCACAGCTTCAGACGAGTCTCTGAGGGTGTTTTGATAAATAAAGGTGTTCATGTAGTCCAACACGCGTCAGTTATTTTGGTCTTCAACCATCTGACAGATGTGATTCATCATTGTGTTTACAGTGTATTTAATAGGCTCACTGCAGATGTAATATGATATGTAATATCACGCCGCTGGTGTTTTGCCTGTGTCATCCAGCCGCACTGCGCGGTAATGTGTGATTAAACTGAATCGTGATGTTCATGTTGATCAGGAGAAGAACGTGGAGGCGGTGCGGGGAGCGAAGGACGAGCGCGTGCGGGAGATCAGGAACGCCGTAGAGATGATGATCGCTCGGCTGGATAATCAGCTCAAGAACAAACTCATCACTCTCATGGGTACCTCTGACCTCTTTCCAGTTATCCATGCGTGCTTTATACTGGTAGAGATGTGGGCCTTTCACTCACAGCGCTGTGTTCACCAGGCCAGAAGACGTCTCTCACTCAGGAGACGGAGCTGCTGGAGTCTCTGCTGCAGGAGGTGGAGCACCAGGTGGGAGGAGTTCACAGAACTGCTGAAAAACACTCAGATACTCGTCTGGTTAACCAAACGTTTGAGTATCTTGAGGAAGCTTTGAGATGCACTGGAAGAGAAGTGAGCTATTCATTTAGTCTGTGTAGTAAATCTGGAGTAGGAAACACTGGGGCTGTCAAACCATGTAAATAATTCATCGCGAGTAACAGAATTATTAATCATATTATTTGACCAAATATGGAATATTTTTCTCAGCACATTCTGCCTCGATGAGTCAGCAAAATAAGCTTTATCAGAGTGTATTTATTACTATTAGGAACACTTTATCTGAAACCTTATGGTACCATCAAAAAAAGGTAGAAATATTTCACCAGTTTCACTGGTTTAGCTAGTTATTCTGACAATGTTTTACCATAATAGTCATTAATAAATGCAAATATCTGTTCATTAAAGGAGGCATTTGCTTGTATTTCTGTAAATTTACAACAGCGGTGTTAAAATACAGTATATACAGTAGAGCTGGACCTGAATATTCGACTATTCAGATATTTGTTTGTTGGGTAGGCGTTCGGTTTTTCATTTTGGGGTTTTTTTTTTGTCTTTTTTGAGGGTAAATTTGAACTGCAGAACCCTGTGTACCGTTTGGGGTTCTGGGATTAAATTTAGATGACTCGAGGTTTCGGGCCAGAAAGCAGCTTTATGTTTAATTTGCTGAAAACGGCTCCAAACTCGGCGAGAAGAAACAGCCCCTCCAGCGCTAACAGCTGAAAACACTGCCTGACCTCCTGCTCACTCACGGCAGTGAACGTCCCCCCCGTACTGGACCCTCACTAGGGCTGCAGTGTTGCCCTTCCTACCTCGAGTTAGACCACCTTAATGACCTCTGGTTAACCCCTGCAGGCTCTGTGCTGTTACCCACCGCCCTCCCAACCCACGTGTGTCAGGCTCCGGTCCTCGTGGGCCAAAACACTGCAGCTCATCAGCTGATTAGCAAGGCCTCTGTGATCTGAATTCGGAGCATTAGATGAGGATAAACACTCATATCCACAACCCTTCTGGGCCAGATGTGCCCCCAAGACAGGCTGTTGGGCCTGGTAGATGGAGCGAAGCTGTGCTGTGAGCACCACTGTGCTCCGTGAGGAAAGCAGCTCTGGAGCCTAAAAACATTGCATTAGATTAAGATTAAGGGCCACACTTTATTTGGATGATCCCCTATAGATGCTCTACAGCTACTTGCATCACTAACAAGCTTTCTGGTGATCCTCAGTTGATCATCAACAACATTATGGTTAGTGGTAGGAGTAAATGTAGGTTTGTGGTTTGAGGTTAAGGTTGGGGTTAGGTTTAGGGTTTAGGGATAGATTTAATAAACTGAACATTTACAAAGATTCTGCAGTGGACCATCCAAATAAAGTGTGACCAGATTAAGATTAAGTGACCCTTATTAGTCCCACAACGGGGAAGTTTCACACACTAGGGCAGTGGGCACACCTGCCCAGATCAGCCCTATCCACATTGCCCTGCCTTGCTCAAGGGCGCATAAGGGATCAGGGGTGTTAGGGACCGTGCTAATACACAGCATAAACCTGGGTTTATTTATATGCATCTTTTTTTAAAAGTGGATGTTGATCATTGCGTTTAATAGTATGTTAATAGTGAAAATGTGTTTTTTTTCCACTGTGTTCGGTTTTCAACGGTCCTTTTCATTGATTGATTAATTGCTGCTGATCCGTACTTCTCCCATGAGCTGCTTAAGACCCGACGACCTTGGTTTTATCAAGAGAGCCGTAAATAGTTCTAACATTTCAAAGCTGTGTTTGGGTGAGAGGACCGCAGTGATGCGGCTGTGCTTCAGCCTGAACTGCAGATGGTTCAAAGGATCAAACTACAACTGTTAACCAAGTGAACGTGTTTTAACAGAGTACGGCGTTGCAGTAAGTGCTGTACAGCTCGTTTCTATTTGAGTGAGTTTTTAAAGTGGTTTTTCTCGCATGCTTGTCTCTCAGCTCCGCTCATGCAGTAAGAGTGAGCTGATCTCTAAAAGCCCGGAGATCCTGCTGATGTTCCAGCAGGTCCACAGGAAGCCCATGCAGTCCTTCGTCACCACACCTGTCCCGCCTGACTTCACCAGGTGATCCAGACACCTCACACGTCATCGCTGTCAGAACAAAAGTTGAATGGTCCCGAAATGATCTGGAAACAAGTCCGGTCCCGTTCAGATTGAGCACATGTTTTTGATGGACAGAAATAAGGTGTTCGATTAGTCTTTAAAGGTCCTGTGAGGTGATGGACCAGTCAGTGTAACTGCTTAAGTAAAAATGAAAAATACATTTTCCATTGTGCTGTTTCATTCATTCTAACTAAGAAAGATGACTTATTATTATTATTATCATTACTGCTATTATTATTATTATTATTACTGTTACAGAAGGTTATTATTATAATCTACATGTCACCACTTCAGTCTGGTTAGTCAGAGCGTAAAGCAGGATTGAGGTGGACAATTTAAGGTCTAAGAGGGGCTTATCTGGTAGGAATACCCCTTAGCTCGTCTGTTAGAAGGTCTGGCTTAAGTTATCTGGCTAACTAAGTAAGCCTGTTCTGTGTAATAAAACCACAAGATTTACTCACTGCTCATTTACTCCCTCTCTCTGCCTCTCCACAGCGAGCTCGTTCCTGCGTATGACTCCAGCACTTTTGTCCTGGCAAACTTCAGGTAGAAATGCTCTCATTTCTTCAACCTCATAGTTAATCCATTAAATCCATTAAAGCGTTTATATCCTAAATTTCCTTCGGGATCAATGATCTATCTATCTATCTGTCTATCTGTCTCTCTGTCTATCTGTCTCTCTATCTCTCTATCTCTCTATCTCTCTATCTATCTCTCTATCTCTCTCTCTATCTCTCTATCTCTCTATCTATCTATCTATCTATCTATCTGTCTATCTGTCTATCTGTCAGTCTATCTATCTGTCTATCTATCTGTCTATCTGTCTATCTATCTATCTATCTGTCTATCTATCTGTCTATCTGTCTATCTATCTATCTATCTATCTGTCTATCTATCTGTCTATCTGTCTATCTGTCAGTCTATCTATCTGTCTATCTATCTGTCTATCTATCTGTCTATCTGTCTATCTATCTATCTGTCTATCTGTCTATCTGTCTATCTATCTGTCTGTCTATCTATCTGTCTATCTGTCTATCTATCTATCTGTCTATCTGTCTATCTGTCAGTCTATCTATCTGTCTATCTATCTGTCTATCTGTCTATCTATCTGTCTATCTATCTATCTATCTGTCTATCTATCTGTCTATCTGTCTATCTATCTGTCTGTCTATCTATCTGTCTATCTATCTATCTGTCTATCTATCTATCTATCTGTCTATCTGTCTATCTATCTATCTATCTATCTGTCTATCTGTCTATCTATCTATCTATCTATCTATCTATCTATCTCACAATACCTACATTTAGAGCTGGTTAATCGTGCACTGTGATTTGAGATGGTGTGTGTGTGTGTGTGTGTGTGTGTGTGTGTGTGTGTGCGTGTGTGTGTGTGTGTGTGTGTGTGTACGTGTGTGTGTGTGTGTGTGTGTGTGTGTGTGTGTGTGTGTACGTGTGTACAGTACACTGAGGCAGAGAGCAGACCCTGTCTACAGCCCTCCTCTCCAGGTGTCCGGGCTTTGCTGGAGGCTGAAGGTTTACCCTGTAAGACCTTTATGTTTCTCTGTGGGTTGAATGGGAAGAAAGTTTTCCAGTAGAAAGAAAAACTTAATCAGGGCTCCAATTGTTCTTTTCTAATCATTTAACCTAGCAAGCGTTTTTAAATCAAACAGTGGAAGCCATATCGCCCCCTGCACTTCCTGTAGAGTATTGCACTCCTTTGATGATCAGATACTATAGAGCTCCATGTTTAATGAAGTAAACAGGGCGTTGATAATTTCCAATATAAATGAACTTGAGTTGTCTTGCTGTTTTTGTGTTAGTCACTCAGTGTGTTTGTGTTTAGGACGGGAACGGCGTC
The DNA here is from genome assembly GCF_015220715.1 of Pygocentrus nattereri. Classification (NCBI taxonomy): domain Eukaryota; kingdom Metazoa; phylum Chordata; class Actinopteri; order Characiformes; family Serrasalmidae; genus Pygocentrus; species Pygocentrus nattereri. The sequence goes on from NC_051228.1 coordinate 1,292,049, forward strand.
GTTCGGGGAAATTATCTGTCCGTTTTCCTGGAGCTGTCAGCCGGGCTCCCCGAGACGTCCAAGTAGGCCACTGTTTTCACCCTTTTTTCAGGGCTCCACCTTTCATGCCGCCTTTCCTCAAGAGTGTTACAGTTAAACCAATAGCTTGGTTTAGACGTCAAACCAAAATATCTGATTTGATTCACTGCTTTTGGGTTAAGGATCAGATACTGAGTAGAATGTTGCTTTAGTGGACGCCCTTTCTGCAGATACGAGTATCGGGTGGAGATGGTGCATCAGGCCTCCAATGACCCCTCCAAAAACATCATCCGGGAGTTTGCATCTGACTTTGAGGTGGGGGAGTGCTGGGGGTATAACCGCTTCTTCAGGCTGGACCTGCTGGCCAGCGAGGGTTACCTCAACATGCAGACGGACACGCTCATACTGAGGTATGTTACGGGTTTTCTGGAGAAACTGAGAAGATCTCTCTTTATATACTTTTACCGTGGCCAGTTTGTGTTATGCAGCTGCAATGAAGTAGCACAATTGCATCCCTAATTATTTAGTTAGTTACATAAATACATTTCTCCCCAGACGCGGCGAATAGGATCTGTTTCTTGCCACAAACATTTTCACATATTCACTATTGTGCACATATACCCATCAGGCGTAACGTTCTGACCACCTCCTTATTTCTACGCTCATTGTCCAGCTTATCAGCTCCACTGACCGTTCAGTTCCACTCTGTAGTTCTACAGTTACAGACTGTAGTCCATCTGTTTCTCTGTTACCCTGTTCTTCAGTGGTCAGGACCCCCATGGACCCTCACAGAGCAGGTACTGTTTGGGTGGTGGGTCATTCTCAGCACTGCAGCAACACTGACGTGGTGGTGGTGTGTTAGTGTGTGTTGTGCTGGTCTGAGTGGATCAGACACATGAATTTCTAATCACTGTCCACTCTGTTAGACACTCCTACCTTGTCGGTCCACCTTGTAGATGTAAAGTCAGAGACGACAGCTCATCTGCTGCTGCACAGTTTGTGTTGGTGTGTTGATCAGCACAACAGACACTAGTTAATAGTACCACTAATAATACCTGTTCTGTGAGGGTCCATGGGGGTCCTGACCACTGAAGAACAGGGTAACAGAGTATCAGAGAAACAGATGGACTACAGTCTGTAACTGTAGAACTACAGAGTGGAACTGAACGGTCAGTGGAGCTGATAAAGTGGACAGTGAGCATAGAAACGAGGAGGTGGTCAGAATGTCATGCCTGACCGGTGTATTTCATTCTCTGTATGGCTGATATGAAAACTGTATTTATTCCATTCGAGTCTGTGCCATACTGCACATATTTGTGTTATATGTGTACATATATCTTCTATTATTTTTAATCTTGGTCTGTCTTAGTGTGAGTACTTGAATATAAAAGCGTGCTTGGCTAATAAAATGTTGCTGATTCTGTTTGTTCTATTTTAATGAAGCGTCCTGAAATGTTCTGCTTTGATGCTCTATAGATATCAGGTGCGATCGCCCACCTTCTTCCAGAAATGCCGTGATCAGTACTGGTACATCACCCAACTGGAGGCGGCTCAGTCCAGCTACATTCAGCAGATTAACAACCTGAAGGAGGTGAGTGCAGGAAAACCACAGAAAACCGGAGCGATTCCAGAATTTCTACTGCCGTAAAGATGATTGATGTGTTTTTTTTTTTGTTTTTTTTTTTAACCAAACAGTGGCTTGAAATTCCCTTCCACTGTCTTTGGCCCTTCGTGACCTCAGTCAAATGTCTTAGGGCAGGAGAAGTGCTATGAATTTTTTTTTTCTGTATTGTTTGTTTGATTGACTAATCTAAATATTCTGCCTTTTTAAAATGATCGTGTGGATCATATGAACATTATAGAGCTTTTTAAATGAAACAGTAGAAGCCGTATCGCCCCCTACGCTTCCTGTAGTGTATTACAGTCTGTCAGAGTGACTGTGTGGATCATATGAACATTATAGAGCTTTTTAAATGAAACAGTAGAAGCCGTATCGCCCCCTACGCTTCCTGTAGTGTATTACAGTCTGTCAGAGCGACTGTGTGGATCATATGAACATTATAGAGCTTTTTAAATGAAACAGTAGAAGCCGTATCGCCCCCTACGCTTCCTGTAGTGTATTACAGTCTGTCAGAGCGACTGTGTGGATCATATGAACATTATAGAGCTTTTTAAATGAAACAGTAGAAGCCGTATCGCCCCCTACGCTTCCTGTAGTGTATTACAGTCTGTCAGAGCGACTGTGTGGATCATATGAACATTATAGAGCTTTTTAAATGAAACAGTAGAAGCCGTATCGCCCCCTACGCTTCCTGTAGTGTATTACAGTCTGTCAGAGCGACTGTGTGGATCATATGAACATTATAGAGCTTTTTAAATGAATCAGTAGAAGCCGTATCGCCCCCTACGCTTCCTGTAGTGTATTACAGTCTGTCAGAGCGACTGTGTGGATCATATGAACATTATAGAGCTTTTTAAATGAAACAGTAGAAGCCGTATCGCCCCCTACGCTTCCTGTAGTGTATTACAGTCTGTCAGAGCGACTGTGTGGATCATATGAACATTATAGAGCTTTTTAAATGAAGCAGTAGAAGCCGTATCGCCCCCTACGCTTCCTGTAGTGTATTACAGTCTGTCAGAGCGACTGTGTGGATCATATGAACATTATAGAGCTTTTTAAATGAAACAGTAGAAGCCGTATCGCCCCCTACGCTTCCTGTAGTGTATTACAGTCTGTCAGAGTGACTGTGTGGATCATATGAACATTATAGAGCTTTTTAAATGAAACAGTAGAAGCCGTATCGCCCCCTACGCTTCCTGTAGTGTATTACAGTCTGTCAGAGCGACTGTGTGGATCATATGAACATTATAGAGCTTTTTAAATGAAACAGTAGAAGCCGTATCGCCCCCTATGCTTCCTGTAGTGTATTACAGTCTGTCAGAGCGACTGTGTGGATCATATGAACATTATAGAGCTTTTTAAATGAAACAGTAGAAGCCGTATCGCCCCCTACGCTTCCTGTAGTGTATTACAGTCTGTCAGAGCGACTGTGTGGATCATATGAACATTATAGAGCTTTTTAAATGAAACAGTAGAAGCCGTATCGCCCCCTACGCTTCCTGTAGTGTATTACAGTCTGTCAGAGTGACTGTGTGGATCATATGAACATTATAGAGCTTTTTAAATGAAACAGTAGAAGCCGTATCGCCCCCTACGCTTCCTGTAGTGTATTACAGTCTGTCAGAGCGACTGTGTGGATCATATGAACATTATAGAGCTTTTTAAATGAAACAGTAGAAGCCGTATCGCCCCCTACGCTTCCTGTAGTGTATTACAGTCTGTCAGAGCGACTGTGTGGATCATATGAACATTATAGAGCTTTTTAAATGAAACAGTAGAAGCCGTATCGCCCCCTACGCTTCCTGTAGTGTATTACAGTCTGTCAGAGCGACTGTGTGGATCATATGAACATTATAGAGCTTTTTAAATGAAACAGTAGAAGCCGTATCGCCCCCTACGCTTCCTGTAGTGTATTACAGTCTGTCAGAGCGACTGTGTGGATCATATGAACATTATAGAGCTTTTTAAATGAATCAGTAGAAGCCGTATCGCCCCCTACGCTTCCTGTAGTGTATTACAGTCTGTCAGAGCGACTGTGTGGATCATATGAACATTATAGAGCTTTTTAAATGAAACAGTAGAAGCCGTATCGCCCCCTACGCTTCCTGTAGTGTATTACAGTCTGTCAGAGCGACTGTGTGGATCATATGAACATTATAGAGCTTTTTAAATGAAGCAGTAGAAGCCGTATCGCCCCCTACGCTTCCTGTAGTGTATTACAGTCTGTCAGAGCGACTGTGTGGATCATATGAACATTATAGAGCTTTTTAAATGAAACAGTAGAAGCCGTATCGCCCCCTACGCTTCCTGTAGTGTATTACAGTCTGTCAGAGCGACTGTGTGGATCATATGAACATTATAGAGCTTTTTAAATGAAACAGTAGAAGCCGTATCGCCCCCTACGCTTCCTGTAGTGTATTACAGTCTGTCAGAGTGACTGTGTGGATCATATGAACATTATAGAGCTTTTTAAATGAAACAGTAGAAGCCGTATCGCCCCCTACGCTTCCTGTAGTGTATTACAGTCTGTCAGAGCGACTGTGTGGATCATATGAACATTATAGAGCTTTTTAAATGAAACAGTAGAAGCCGTATCGCCCCCTACGCTTCCTGTAGTGTATTACAGTCTGTCAGAGCGACTGTGTGTATCATATGAACATTATAGAGCTTTTTAAATGAAACAGTAGAAGCCGTATCGCCCCCTACGCTTCCTGTAGTGTATTACAGTCTGTCAGAGCGACTGTGTGGATCATATGAACATTATAGAGCTTTTTAAATGAAACAGTAGAAGCCGTATCGCCCCCTACGCTTCCTGTAGTGTATTACAGTCTGTCAGAGTGACTGTGTGGATCATATGAACATTATAGAGCTTTTTAAATGAAACAGTAGAAGCCGTATCGCCCCCTACGCTTCCTGTAGTGTATTACAGTCTGTCAGAGCGACTGTGTGGATCATATGAACATTATAGAGCTTTTTAAATGAAACAGTAGAAGCCGTATCGCCCCCTACGCTTCCTGTAGTGTATTACAGTCTGTCAGAGCGACTGTGTGGATCATATGAACATTATAGAGCTTTTTAAATGAAGCAGTAGAAGCCGTATCGCCCCCTACGCTTCCTGTAGTGTATTACAGTCTGTCAGAGCGACTGTGTGGATCATATGAACATTATAGAGCTTTTTAAAAGAAACAGTAGAAGCCGTATCGCCCCCTACGCTTCCTGTAGTGTATTACAGTCTGTCAGAGCGACTGTGTGGATCATATGAACATTATAGAGCTTTTTAAATGAAACAGTAGAAGCCGTATCGCCCCCTACGCTTCCTGTAGTGTATTACAGTCTGTCAGAGCGACTGTGTGGATCATATGAACATTATAGAGCTTTTTAAATGAAACAGTAGAAGCCGTATCGCCCCCTACGCTTCCTGTAGTGTATTACAGTCTGTCAGAGCGACTGTGTGGATCATATGAACATTATAGAGCTTTTTAAATGAAACAGTAGAAGCCGTATCGCCCCCTACGCTTCCTGTAGTGTATTACAGTCTGTCAGAGCGACTGTGTGGATCATATGAACATTATAGAGCTTTTTAAATGAAACAGTAGAAGCCGTATCGCCCCCTACGCTTCCTGTAGTGTATTACAGTCTGTCAGAGCGACTGTGTGGATCATATGAACATTATAGAGCTTTTTAAATGAAGCAGTAGAAGCCGTATCGCCCCCTACGCTTCCTGTAGTGTATTACAGTCTGTCAGAGCGACTGTGTGGATCATATGAACATTATAGAGCTTTTTAAATGAAACAGTAGAAGCCGTATCGCCCCCTACGCTTCCTGTAGTGTATTACAGTCTGTCAGAGCGACTGTGTGGATCATATGAACATTATAGAGCTTTTTAAATGAAACAGTAGAAGCCGTATCGCCCCCACACTTCCTGTAGTGTATTACAGTCTGTCAGAGCGACTGTGTGGATCATATGAACATTATAGAGCTTTTTAAATGAAACAGTAGAAGCCGTATCGCCCCCTACGCTTCCTGTAGTGTATTACAGTCTGTCAGAGCGACTGTGTGGATCATATGAACATTATAGAGCTTTTTAAATGAAGCAGTAGAAGCCGTATCGCCCCCTACGCTTCCTGTAGTGTATTACAGTCTGTCAGAGCGACTGTGTGGATCATATGAACATTATAGAGCTTTTTAAATGAAACAGTAGAAGCCGTATCGCCCCCTACGCTTCCTGTAGTGTATTACAGTCTGTCAGAGCGACTGTGTGGATCATATGAACATTATAGAGCTTTTTAAATGAAACAGTAGAAGCCGTATCGCCCCCTACGCTTCCTGTAGTGTATTACAGTCTGTCAGAGCGACTGTGTGGATCATATGAACATTATAGAGCTTTTTAAATGAAACAGTAGAAGCCGTATCGCCCCCTACGCTTCCTGTAGTGTATTACAGTCTGTCAGAGCGACTGTGTGGATCATATGAACATTATAGAGCTTTTTAAATGAAACAGTAGAAGCCGTATCGCCCCCTACGCTTCCTGTAGTGTATTACAGTCTGTCAGAGCGACTGTGTGGATCATATGAACATTATAGAGCTTTTTAAATGAAACAGTAGAAGCCGTATCGCCCCCTACGCTTCCTGTAGTGTATTACAGTCTGTCAGTGACTGTGTGGATCATATGAACATTATAGAGCTTTTTAAATGAAACAGTAGAAGCCGTATCGCCCCCTACGCTTCCTGTAGTGTATTACAGTCTGTCAGAGCGACTGTGTGGATCATATGAACATTATAGAGCTTTTTAAATGAAACAGTAGAAGCCGTATCGCCCCCTACGCTTCCTGTAGTGTATTACAGTCTGTCAGAGCGACTGTGTGGATCATATGAACATTATAGAGCTTTTTAAATGAAACAGTAGAAGCCGTATCGCCCCCTACGCTTCCTGTAGTGTATTACAGTCTGTCAGAGCGACTGTGTGGATCATATGAACATTATAGAGCTTTTTAAATGAAACAGTAGAAGCCGTATCGCCCCCTACGCTTCCTGTAGTGTATTACACTCTGTCAGAGCGACTGTGTGGATCATATGAACATTATAGAACTTTTTAAATGAAACAGTAGAAGCCGTATCGCCCCCTACGCTTCCTGTAGTGTATTACAGTCTGTCAGTGACTGTGTGGATCATATGAACATTATAGAGCTTTTTAAATGAAACAGTAGAAGCCGTATCGCCCCCTACGCTTCCTGTAGTGTATTACAGTCTGTCAGAGCGACTGTGTGGATCATATGAACATTATAGAGCTTTTTAAATGAAACAGTAGAAGCCGTATCGCCCCCTACGCTTCCTGTAGTGTATTACAGTCTGTCAGTGACTGTGTGGATCATATGAACATTATTACTGCCACTTCATTTAATTTATAAAAACCCATATTAATATTTTTTCATAAGCTGTGTTGTCAGCTTTGTCAGCTGGCCTAGAGCATTGTAGAGCTGCTTGATTGACTTGATTGACAGTTAAGCTTTGTGTAGCTACATGTATCCGCTGTTTGTTTGTTTTTCTCTCAGAGGCTGGCTATAGAGCTTTTCCGCCGGCAGAAGTCTCGGAGCTCCTCCCCACCAGACCGCCGTCTCTGCCCCTCCACCACTGCCTCTGCCGGGCCATCGAACCGTGACTCGCGACCTGGCAAAAGCTCCATGGCAGAAGAGGGGAACCAGACAACCACATCTGAGACCAAAGAGGAGGACGAAGAAGAGGACGAGGAGAAGACTCAGCAGGACGACTCGAACGTAAGAGCTCAGAGAAGCACTATAGAAATGTCAGAGGTGACGTCCAGGAAAGCTGCTCAGTCTCGCTGCTGACCCGGGATCTGATTCCTCTCTTTTTAACTGTCACTTTACTGAGACAAACAGATCCGAGATCAGCACTCCTGAATGCTACAAGATCTAGTTGCTACTAAAACTGCCAAAGCTCTTAAACAATAAGCTCATTCACAGATATAAAGCTGAAGCTTCTTATTCAGCTTTATCATTTTAATTTTCTAGTTACTCTAAGTGCACAGTGCATGATTAACCAGCTCTAAATGTAGGCATTGAGCTATAAACCGAGTCTGTTCTACAGTTTCTCATTAGACTGAATGAATAACCGGCTCTAAATGTAGGTATTGTGATATAAACCGAGTCCGTTCTACAGTTTCTCATTAGGCTGAATGAATAACCGGCTCTAAATGTAGGTATTGTGATATAAACCGAGTCCGTTCTACAGTTTCTCATTAGACTGAATGAATAACCGACTCTAAATGTAGGTATTGTGATATAAACCGAGTCCGTTCTACAGTTTCTCATTAGGCTGAATGAATAACCGACTCTAAATGTAGGTATTGTGATATAAACCGAGTCCGTTCTACAGTTTCTCATTAGACTGAATGAATAACCGACTCTAAATGTAGGTATTGTGATATAAACCGAGTCCGTTCTACAGTTTCTCATTAGGCTGAATGAATAACCGACTCTAAATGTAGGTATTGTGATATAAACCGAGTCTGTTCTACAGTTTCTCATTAGGCTGAATGAATAACCGACTCTAAATGTAGGTATTGTGATATAAACCGAGTCTGTTCTACAGTTTCTCATTAGACTGAATGAATAACCGACTCTAAATGTAGGTATTGTGATATAAACCGAGTCTGTTCTACAGTTTCTCATTAGACTGAATGAATAACCGACTCTAAATGTAGGTATTGTGATATAAACCGAGTCTGTTCTACAGTTTCTCATTAGGCTGAATGAATAACCGACTCTAAATGTAGGTATTGTGATATAAACCGAGTCCGTTCTACAGTTTCTCATTAGGCTGAATGAATAACCGACTCTAAATGTAGGTATTGTGATATAAACCGAGTCCGTTCTACAGTTTCTCATTAGGCTGAATGAATAACCGACTCTAAATGTAGGTATTGTGATATAAACCGAGTCTGTTCTACAGTTTCTCATTAGGCTGAATGAATAACCGACTCTAAATGTAGGTATTGTGATATAAACCGAGTCCGTTCTACAGTTTCTCATTAGACTGAATGAATAACCGGCTCTAAATGTAGGTATTGTGATATAAACCGAGTCCGTTCTACAGTTTCTCATTAGGCTGAATGAATAACCGGCTCTAAATGTAGGTATTGTGATATAAACCGAGTCCGTTCTACAGTTTCTCGTTAGACTGAATGAATAACCGACTCTAAATGTAGGTATTGTGATATAAACCGAGTCTGTTCTACAGTTTCTCATTAGGCTGAATGAATAACCGGCTCTAAATGTAGGTATTGTGATATAAACCGAGTCCGTTCTACAGTTTCTCATTAGACTGAATGAATAACCGGCTCTAAATGTAGGTATTGTGATATAAACCGAGTCCGTTCTACAGTTTCTCATTAGGCTGAATGAATAACCGGCTCTAAATGTAGGTATTGTGATATAAACCGAGTCCGTTCTACAGTTTCTCATTAGACTGAATGAATAACCGGCTCTAAATGTAGGTATTGTGATATAAACCGAGTCCGTTCTACAGTTTCTCATTAGACTGAATGAATAACCGGCTCTAAATGTAGGTATTGTGATATAAACCGAGTCCGTTCTACAGTTTCTCATTAGACTGAATGAATAACCGACTCTAAATGTAGGTATTGTGATATAAACCGAGTCTGTTCTACAGTTTCTCATTAGACTGAATGAATAACCGGCTCTAAATGTAGGTATTGTGATATAAACCGAGTCCGTTCTACAGTTTCTCATTAGACTGAATGAATAACCGACTCTAAATGTAGGTATTGTGATATAAACCGAGTCCGTTCTACAGTTTCTCATTAGACTGAATGAATAACCGACTCTAAATGTAGGTATTGTGATATAAACCGAGTCCGTTCTACAGTTTCTCATTAGACTGAATTAATAACCGACTCTAAATGTAGGTATTGTGATATAAACCGAGTCCGTTCTACAGTTTCTCATTAGACTGAATGAATAACCGGCTCTAAATGTAGGTATTGTGATATAAACCGAGTCTGTTCTACAGTTTCTCATTAGACTGAATGAATAACCGACTCTAAATGTAGGTATTGTGATATAAACCGAGTCCGTTCTACAGTTTCTCATTAGGCTGAATGAATAACCGGCTCTAAATGTAGGTATTGTGATATAAACCGAGTCTGTTCTACAGTTTCTCATTAGACTGAATGAATAACCGACTCTAAATGTAGGTATTGTGATATAAACCGAGTCCGTTCTACAGTTTCTCATTAGGCTGAATGAATAACCGGCTCTAAATGTAGGTATTGTGATATAAACCGAGTCCGTTCTACAGTTTCTCATTAGACTGAATGAATAACCGACTCTAAATGTAGGTATTGTGATATAAACCGAGTCCGTTCTACAGTTTCTCATTAGACTGAATGAATAACCGACTCTAAATGTAGGTATTGTGATATAAACCGAGTCCGTTCTACAGTTTCTCATTAGACTGAATGAATAACCGACTCTAAATGTAGGTATTGTGATATAAACCGAGTCTGTTCTACAGTTTCTCATTAGACTGAATGAATAACCGGCTCTAAATGTAGGTATTGTGATATAAACCGAGTCCGTTCTACAGTTTCTCATTAGGCTGAATGAATAACCGACTCTAAATGTAGGTATTGTGATATAAACCGAGTCCGTTCTACAGTTTCTCATTAGACTGAATGAATAACCGACTCTAAATGTAGGTATTGTGATATAAACCGAGTCCGTTCTACAGTTTCTCATTAGACTGAATGAATAACCGACTCTAAATGTAGGTATTGTGATATAAACCGAGTCCGTTCTACAGTTTCTCATTAGACTGAATGAATAACCGACTCTAAATGTAGGTATTGTGATATAAACCGAGTCCGTTCTACAGTTTCTCATTAGACTGAATGAATAACCGGCTCTAAATGTAGGTATTGTGATATAAACCGAGTCTGTTCTACAGTTTCTCATTAGACTGAATGAATAACCGACTCTAAATGTAGGTATTGTGATATAAACCGAGTCCGTTCTACAGTTTCTCATTAGGCTGAATGAATAACCGGCTCTAAATGTAGGTATTGTGATATAAACCGAGTCTGTTCTACAGTTTCTCATTAGACTGAATGAATAACCGACTCTAAATGTAGGTATTGTGATATAAACCGAGTCCGTTCTACAGTTTCTCATTAGGCTGAATGAATAACCGGCTCTAAATGTAGGTATTGTGATATAAACCGAGTCCGTTCTACAGTTTCTCATTAGACTGAATGAATAACCGACTCTAAATGTAGGTATTGTGATATAAACCGAGTCCGTTCTACAGTTTCTCATTAGACTGAATGAATAACCGACTCTAAATGTAGGTATTGTGATATAAACCGAGTCCGTTCTACAGTTTCTCATTAGACTGAATGAATAACCGACTCTAAATGTAGGTATTGTGATATAAACCGAGTCCGTTCTACAGTTTCTCATTAGGCTGAATGAATAACCGACTCTAAATGTAGGTATTGTGATATAAACCGAGTCCGTTCTACAGTTTCTCATTAGGCTGAATGAATAACCGACTCTAAATGTAGGTATTGTGATATAAACCGAGTCCGTTCTACAGTTTCTCATTAGGCTGAATGAATAACCGGCTCTAAATGTAGGTATTGTGATATAAACCGAGTCCGTTCTACAGTTTCTCATTAGACTGAATGAATAACCGACTCTAAATGTAGGTATTGTGATATAAACCGAGTCTGTTCTACAGTTTCTCATTAGACTGAATGAATAACCGACTCTAAATGTAGGTATTGTGATATAAACCGAGTCAGTTCTACAGTTTCTCATTAGGCTGAATGAATAACCGGCTCTAAATGTAGGTATTGTGATATAAACCGAGTCCGTTCTGCAGTTTCTCATTAGACTGAATGAATAACCGACTCTAAATGTAGGTATTGTGATATAAACCGAGTCTGTTCTACAGTTTCTCATTAGACTGAATGAATAACCGACTCTAAATGTAGGTATTGTGATATAAACCGAGTCCGTTCTACAGTTTCTCATTAGGCTGAATGAATAACCGTCTCTAAATGTAGGTATTGTGATATAAACCGAGTCCGTTCTACAGTTTCTCATTAGGCTGAATGAATAACCGTCTCTAAATGTAGGTATTGTGATATAAACCGAGTCTGTTCTACAGTTTCTCATTAGGCTGAATGAATAACCAGCTCTAAATGTAGGTATTGTGATATAAACCGAGTCCGTTCTACAGTTTCTCATTAGACTGAATGAATAACCGACTCTAAATGTAGGTATTGTGATATAAACCGAGTCCGTTCTACAGTTTCTCATTAGGCTGAATGAATAACCGGCTCTAAATGTAGGTATTGTGATATAAACCGAGTCTGTTCTACAGTTTCTCATTAGACTGAATGAATAACCGACTCTAAATGTAGGTATTGTGATATAAACCGAGTCTGTTCTACAGTTTCTCATTAGGCTGATATTAGAAAATTCCAGAATGTTTTCTTTTTTATCTGTTTGTGTGTGTAATATTAGGAGCTGTCTGATGGTGATCTGGAGGTGGACTGCCTGACCGGAGATGAGGATGTTAACCCGCTGGACGGCAGCAGCACATCCGGCAGCTCCACGGCAACCAGCAACACGGAGGAGAACGACATTGACGAGGAAACAATGTGAGTAACCGTTGTTAGTGATGTGGAATACACCTCACCGCTGAAACCGGTGGGACTTGACTGATCACTGCGGGTTTGCGTGTCATTTCTCAGATCTCGCAGTTAACATGAAACATTGCAGTTAACATGCAGCTGACACGGGCAGAGTGATCCAAGTCAGGACGTTCGCTTACTTCTCACGAGAACGTACATATCACCTCGTTCAGAACGGCTGAGCTGCTAAAAGCCTGTCAGATGTTTGCAAGTTTCTCCGTAGTGTATAAAGCACTGCGCTTCTAATGAAAGCCGAAATAAAGGCCAGTTCGGGGTCAGCACTGGCCTACCCATTCCTTTATTTGGTAGTCGTCACTAGTGACTAAATGCCAGTGTTTCTTCTACTGTAAAATAAGCCGGGCGACCAAACTCACCTGCTCACCAGTTTGGATGGTCTGTAGACATTTGCTTCTTAACGTTTCGTTTTTATGCGATACCCACTCCGTTTTACAGAACTTTTAATCACAGGACTTCTTGGTCCTTAACTTTCACGTCTACTTTCTCAGCTTTCACCGACATGCGGAAAGGCATCAGCAAGTAATCTAGTTCAAACAACGTCCTAAAATCCTCTGTGACCTGATATGAGTGAAGGCCAAATTCATGAAGAAAAAAAAATTCTCGTAGCATTTATACATCAGATAATAACGCATCCTGAGTAATAACGGTTATGGGAATAGTAATAATGGCCTCGAATAGAATAAAGAAAACTCAAAGCATCCTGTCTTGTCTTTATCAACCTAAAAAGTTCGTGAGAGCTCCCCCTTCTGGATATTTGCGGGCATTAGCAACTTTCAGCCTTGTATTTAAGAGCTTTTTGGGCTTTCCTATAGACGTGACTGGGCAAACGGTGTATAGTGCATGTTTAAGGGACAGTGAGCACTATTCTTACACATCATCGCTGTCCAAAGAAACCCATCTGTCTCCATTTTTGTTTTTATTTTCTGCTTAATTTCAACTCACCTGCTGAAAATGTGCAAGACCAATAGAAATGCTCTAAAGCCTCTTTACATGAGCTTACATTGAGAGGTGAGAGTGTTTTTGCCCTCTCCTGTAAAATGACCATTTTGGGGGGGTTGTTTTTCTTTGGACAGCGACAATATGCAATATTTCTATGAAAATACATGGGCTTTATTCTTTTGCCTGGGCTTTTTACATACTAAGGCTTATTCAGTGACAACAGGGACTTCAGTGCAAACTGGCTGAGCTGTTTTTGGACTATAGACGTGTTTAACCCTAAAACTTTGGGCCTGCTGGTGGCCCCCCTGGCCACTTAAGGGGTTAAAGCGTTTAGTCACACATTAATCGCTCTGATATAAATTCACTGGGTATAAATGACTTCCTAATCAAACACAGTTGTGGCTCTTGAGGAAGTAAAACTTGGTAAATTCTTTTAAATGTGCAATTTTTCCAGCTGGACTGTGTTTTGTCAGCCCTAGTAGAAGCCACTACTTCAAGAACTGCATAGTGCACTTTGTAGGGAGCATGAGGCAATTTGAGACGCGGCCTCTGCTTTTCAGGTTTCTCTGTGTAGTGTCGGCGTTTAGGACAGACTAGCTGGTACTAGTTCTGGCAGCTGTGACCCCATGTTCACCTCTGTCTAATAAAAGCCGGGCTTTCCTCTTGAGTTCTGCTTAAAATTCATTATTTATTTCTTTGTTTTCTGTCATCGTGAGCTGAAAGCGCGCTGCAGCCAGGTTTGGACCGTGATGTGATTTCGGAGGAGTGTTGGAGTATCTGCAGTGAAGTGTCACCTCCTCACATGCTGACGCTCCCGCTGCTCGCTGACGCCCGCTCACTGGCGAGAACGCACACGCGCACACGCACACACGCGCACAAACCGAGCGCACGAACCAGATGAGACGAGTGAGTCATCATCAGAGCTCCTGCTTACACACGCTCGTCCTCATCCTCTCCCTTACAAACACAGTCACGCTCACATCAACGCTCGCGCTCTCACCCACACACATTCCCTCGCTCTCTGATTCGCTCTCGGGCTCTTCACGCTGGCTTAGTCCAGACTTCCATCCATCTCTCTGCTCTGACTCTGCCTAACCGTCAAATACCCCACAGTTTAGCCTCTTCCTTACGCTCCCTCTGAAAGACGCAGAGAAAAAACTTGTTTTCCAGTCAAATTTCAAGCAAATTTATCAGTGTTGTGTGCAAATTCTTGAAGACCGCCTCACGTTTGCACACATAGAGAGATAAAGCGCGAGAGATTTACCTGCGTTTACCGGCTCGCCAGAGAAACCTGCTGTCAGCACTCAAAGCAGGTGTTGGATAAAAATGTCACTCCAGACTGTTGTAGCGGCATTACTGAAGACCAGCGGTGACTTACACAACCAGAGAGTATATAGTTTTAGTATATAGTATATATATTCGTGGGCTGGAGGTCAGGGAACCGGCCTTGTGACCAGAAGGTCACCGCTTTGATCCCCAGGGCCGACAGCACATGACTGAGGTGTCCTTGACCAAGACACCTGACCCCCAACTGCTCCCCGGGCGCCGTGGATAGGGCTGCCCACCACTCCGGGCAAGTGTGCTCACTGCCCCCTAGTGTGTGTGTTCACTAGTGTGTGTGTGGTGTTTCACTTCATGGACGTTAAACGTGGAGGTGAAATTTCCCCTTTTGTAGGATTAATAAGTGTCTCTTAATCTAATCTGATAATCAGTAACCAAATTTAGTGTTATTAGTTACAAATATATATATATATTTTTTTTTAAATGTCTAGGTTTAAAATTGTTTGGAGGTTTTCCTCCGTTCTCCACCGGAACGTTTGGATATGGAACAAATTAAACACCAACATCTTCCGATTGGATAGACGCATCGCGGTGACCGTATTATTCATGAAGTTCAGCTCGGCTCAGCCTCCAGCACCGCATCCCCAGACGTGACGTGCCGGACCCATCATGCACTGCGCAGCCACTGAAAATGAATGGGATACGTTGTGGTGCGTCGACGCACCAGTGCAGTGAAAATGCAGCCTCACTCACTGTGCATGGGGTTTAAAGCAAGGCTGTGTGGGATTTGGGGATTTGGTGGAATTCCCCTTTAACAACTGAGACGATTAACACCACAGATGAAGCTTCCGAATAGAGAAGCGTAAACCAGCATAACGCACCGAAACTGCGGGAGTTATTTGCCCTGATCTACTGGAGGTCACGCAGTTGATTATGGGATATGGATTATTGTTTGTATATGAATGCTGCGAGAGTGAGAGTGAGCGCGAGAGTGAGCGCGAGAGTGAGCGCGAAGGCTTTGAGTCTTTTAGGCCAGCTGGTTTTTTCCGTTAGCTCTGTAGAGTCGGTGCTTTTAAGCGTCTATAAATACAGCAGAGTTCTGAGTGCAGGGAGGAGAACCGCTGGAGAGGACTGACTCATCACACGCCCTCCTCCCACTCAGCGGGGGGCTGCCATCCCCAGCCCCCAGCATTTCTCATCACAGATTGCACCACTCTGTTCCTCCTCGCCTCGAACGCTGAGGAGGAATTTCACAAACCTGTTTGAACAGTGCAAAAAAAAGATTTCTTAGGAAGTGTAAACATCTAAAATCTCTAATATTTCTCATTGTGAGATTGTTGAACTGATTTCTAGACCTTTTCCACTTGTTTATTTAGGGCTGGGGGGACATCGATTCTTAAATGCAGTGATGTGGACGTGGACGATTCTCAATTCACAAATGTCAAAAAATGATTTTCAAAAATTTCATTAATAACGTAAAGTTGACGGACCACCAGGAAACCAGCTGCGGTGCTTATAAACGCGTCCATTCGTCTCCAAGTGTTCGTCTTAAATCTGTCTCTTTGCCTTTTTGTTAGCTACCAGCAAGGCGACCTGCAGTCTCCACGACCGCCTTCAGGGTTATAGGGAGGTGAATTAGGAGCGTTTAAGACCATTTATTGTTTAAACTGTGCTGAACGATCTGCAGAGAATTATTTTACTGCAAATGACGATTATTTTATTTTTACATCTATTTACCAATTCAACTGCTGAGCCGCACCGGGGCCGTAAAAGAGCCGCAGGTTTCCGACCCCTGAGCTGGCGTATGGAAGCACTTTGGCTTTTATGGAGTTGAAGGGAAAAGGGACCTGGACAAGAGCCACACTATGAGAACCCATATTACACGTTTCCACCCGCTTTCCATCTGGTTGTCCGCATTTAATCACAGATGAGTTGCAGCAGTGCCTCTCGTGCTCCAAACAAGAGCAGTGAATGAGAGCCGTCCAGGTCACTAACCTCATCACTTCCATCTGCTTTATTAGTGTAAGATATTGGAGATAATTATTGGATCACTACAGACACTTTGCTTCAAAAGTACCAAGTCGTGACGCAGTGAGAACAGAAATCCTGTATAGAAATAAAGAGGCATCGATAATCGTTTTAGAATCGCGTCGCAGCCTCTGATCATGATGGTATCTAGAATTTTCCACCCCTAGATTTATTAGGGCTGAACGATTTGGGGAAAATATCTAATTGTGATTTTTCTGACTAATATTGCGACTGCGATATAAATTGCGATTATTTGTTCTAGATAAAGATCAGGCCCCTTTTATTGCCCAAGAAGACCAGAATATCCGCCTTTTCTGGCTTGGCTTGAACCCTGAACGTCATCTGCCAGACTGCCAGTAAGCTGTAGTTGTGATGTCACAACACAGACAGGTTTGGTTGCCTCTGATTGGTCTACCTTATCTGCAGGCAGTTCACAAGCTCTGGGTTATAAAGTTAAGCTTCCCCTCTTATAGCTTAGGACAGCATTGCTGATGATGCGGCTGTAGCTGTTATAACATTGCAGCTCTTGTGATTTGAAAATGACGCTCTCAGTTTGTGATTTTTGATTAAAAAATGATTCTTTTTTCAGCTGTTCGTTTTAGGCAGTAGTATCTGGTTTAAATGCCTCGTTCCATCAGCATAATAATGAACAACATTACTTGAACATTACTACGAAATGCGCAAATTGGAACGAGACACTTTCACGAGCTACAATTACTGAAGACTAGTAAAAATGTTTGGGAAATGGTTAAATGATCTCATTCTTACTGCAGTCTCATAACGAGCAGCATGAGATTCAGTGACGAGACGTAAGGCGTTTTTATTTGGATAGATATGTTTTGCACTAAGGCTGATTTTGAATGTGCACCAAAAATATCCTCCTTTCTTTCTTATGAAACGGCGCGAGTTTAGAAGTGTTGATGTTTATAAACAACGGTGCGTCATACAGCCCCACACATGATCTGTAAGCGGTCATTTAAACTGGCCACACTGAAAACGCTACTATCACTACATCTGTTGTAAACCCGCTGCTCTCCTCCTACAGACGTGCTACAGTGTCTCCGCAGGGAGGCTGTTCTGGGTTAAAGACTAAAGCCCACGTCTGATCCTGAAGGTGGGAGGAGCTGAGAAACTCGTGTTTATCAGCTTCCACATCGGTGTGTTTCTGTACGGCTCCCAACGGGCTTTACGATGTTCTTGCCCAGCACGTTCTATTCATTGCGAGATCTCCTCTTGATCTCCGATGCTTCTCCTGGACGTGGTTAAGTCCAGTCTGAAATGGGAGTGAGACCGAAGCCGTTTTCTCCTG